>NC_056728.1:1900646884-1900839384 GCF_019279795.1 Protopterus annectens
ATATACATGCTATCGTGTCACTGTCATAGAACACATGTCGGTAGTAATAGTCTACACAATCCCAGAACATGTCCAACAGCATGCATAGATAACCCCAATAACACAGAATGTCAGATGTGCAGCAAACTCATAGCAAGTATACCACAGGCATATATGGAACCATTGTGGCCCTCACAATGGCATGCAGGTTGAATAGTCTGTAACAGGTCAGCAATGATAGTGTCCACACAGGGAACATGGCTACAAACACATTGCACAAAGTGTGATACAGTACAACATCTGCCACACTGGTAGGTATTCTGTAGCCATACCTATTGAGGTGTGTGCACAGCTTGTTGTCGCTGATATGGTGGGGGGGTGACAGTAATGTGTATTAAGAACTGTGGTAACCTTACTGCATGAGTTGCTCACACCTGTGTCCATCTTTATGTCTTTCTGGCACAATGTCCCATGGAAGGCTGCCAGCCTACACAACAGCTGAAAATGAAATCCTGCTGGATGACCTCATATAGCAAAACGCAATCTTCTTTGGCTGGGCTGTCCATGATCAGCAGGAGTGGACCGCCCTGTGGAATGACCTAGTCCACAGGGTCAATGATGTCGGACTGCACAACTGCAGTTATGAGCAGGTCCAGCATCATTGTTCTGACCTGCTTCGCAATGCCCATCGGCATGCTGCTGCAGTCTGGGGGGATCACCTCGCCATGGGAGGGCAGGGCATCCATGCCCCCCAACACATGTGGAGGACCTCCTAGCCAGCCCCATGGCACCTGCCCATCCACACAGCCAGCAACTGGCAGACACCTTTGTGGAGGTGGGTGCCACCCACACACCGGCCGAAGCACATGCAGGTAAGTCTACAGGGCATATCAGTAGACCACTGTTGCACATACATCTGCATCAGTACAGATAGATCATGCATATCTGACATGTCATAGGTATATTTTGTTGCTGCATAGTAGTGATAAACAGATGAACATATGTGGTAGTATTGTGGACATGTACTTTTGATGTATTGTAATGCTGCACCCACCCTGTAGCAATGCCACAGGTGTGGCCACTGACTTTGCATCTCTCAGCCTCTTATGTAGGTCCCTTCAGGATACCACCAAGGCAGCAGCCTGTAACTGGTGAGTATGGTTTATGTAGATGTTTGCCAATACACCAGGCATGTAATGGCAATGGTATATTCCATGCACACATCTAACACACCTACCCAGAATGCATGCTGTACATGTGCACATATTGTTGCTGTTAAATGCACAGCATCACAGGGGTGACCATGATGGGGTATTGGAAGGGTATGTCAGACACCTGCATGATAACTAATGTCCTGTCATTACAGAATGTGTCCACAGGGAGTAACATAATGGTGGGAGACATAGCCTACAGTAGGGACATGTTTGGAACAACACCCATATACAGTGCAACACCAGTGTATATACCTATAGGACAATGGCAACTGCTGCAGAGTTACACTATGGCATAAGGCGTCACTGTGGTCCATATTATCAGCTGGGACTAGGCTGTAACATGTGGTGTTCAGTGTATGGGACACTGCAAAGTGACTCAGTTGTGTAGGCCTTACTTGTCATGCATCTGCAAAAAGGCTGAAGGGGGGGGTGTCAGCATGACACACCAATGCACTGCAGCAGGGATCTTAAGGATACTAAGAATGGCTGTATCTGCACATAGTCAGGTTCAGGAACAGAGGCAGACGTAATTCTACCCCCACAGCAATAGTGGATGGCAGTGTGTGAACACCAAGGGATGTGCACATGAGTAGACCTTGCAATCATGCAGATTAGGGGGACATGTGTAGGGCAGACTGGACATACACTGGCAAATGCAGATGGCCCATGCTAGTATACCCCTGCCAGAAGTAGTGACTGCTGGAGTATACATAGCAGGAGGTATGACAAACTGTCATGATAAGGGAGTGCATACATATGCCCACACGGAGTGCATACATCATGGTCAGCATCTGCACACTTAACACATTCCATAAACACTGCATGTGAAAGTACAGGACATATGTCACATATTGGGCTCATGTATTGTTAAGATATGCGGTGATGTGGTCCCATTGCAGATCAAGGATGGGTGCGTCATATCAAATAAGATTGTGTACACCCCCCATAGCCATGGTATTTTCTGATGGCTGTCAGTGTAAGAGTATTGGATTGGTCATACATGGTCCAATGATGTTGAGAGCTGTAAATCAGAAATCAGGCATTCACAAATGACATCTGTCCACATATCATCCCAGGTATGTGTTGCTGAAAAACCTAGGGACTGTGAGCATTAAAGCTGACATAACTAACAAAGTAGTACACATTCAATGGGTTGTACACCTATGAGGTGTAGTGCACAGTACATGGCAAGGTGCAGAACAAGTGCACAGCAATACTGTGTACATGGGTGCATTGGTATCCAAGGGAAGGGCATCACCTAGTGACACAGCACAGGCATCACACACGTGTATACTGTTGCTAGCATGGATTGACTATAGCTGCACTGCATGCTGTTCTGTTCCATATGTTATGCATGTTGACAGATGAGAAATAGGTGGGCTGTGTGCACTATCATGATGCAACCTCACCTGTGTGTGTGTGTGTGTGTGTGTGTGTGTGTGTGTGTGTGTGTGTGTGTGTGTCTGTGTGTGTCCTGGTGGGTAGTTAGTTTGTCTGTAGGGTCACTCTGGTGAAGTGGAGGGAGGTTGATGCATGTAGGATGCATGTGTGCATGTGTGTGTATTTGTGTGGATGGCCATGTATGCACATGTGTGATTGTGGGGTGTTCATACAGCAGTACGTCCCTTTGGGATCATGCAGTATATGGACATGGACTGCCACATTACACACCAGGAATACTTGTCATGTATGTAATCACAGCACAGCTGATAGTATAATAAGGTGTGTTGCATGGAACAGGCATTGAGAGGGAAGGTAGACACCAGGTATACTCTTAATATCACATTCAGCAGAGAGGTGACCTACAACCCACGCATGCAGCACTACAGATGCATTGGAGAAGTACTAGTCAACACCAGGGAGTGTATCCATATATTACAGTTGTCACATGATAGGCTGATTGAGCAGCATATCTGGCATGTACTGAGCAATACATGCACATGACACACCAGTGCGTGATATTATGGAGTGAACATAGTAGCCCACACATATAGGGGCCATGCTCATGATGTCTGGACATACACAGGGTGAACACTGAATAATAGCAGTGAGGCCATCTAAAACCACTACACACAGGTCAGGCAGGTAATGTAGTAATAGGTCTTGTGTTGTATTCGCTTGTCTAGGCATTTAGAGGACTGATATGATAATGAGTGGTATCAATGTGTGTATGTTACCAAGTGTGATGCAGGATGGGGAACACAAGGAAATATACGTGGGACTGTCTGTAAAGTCACAGACAGGTAGGTATTATGGTGGTGTGTGTGTGTGTGTGTGTGTGTGTGTGTGTGTGTGTGCGTGTGTGTGCGTGTGTGTGTGTGGGTGTGTGTACTGTTAGGCAATGCTGTACAGGATTTAATGTGCATTTATTGTTTTCCCCCACAGGTGGCGAGATGGGTTAGGGTCCCTCCTGCATGCAATCTGACGTTGGTGTCTATACAGACACCGAAGATGATGATAGTACAGTTGAGGCACAGGTGAGCTTTTCAGGGACCAAAACAGGGCCATCATTTGACATCCTCCTTTTAGCCACCCCAACCGCACACACAGTTTCAGTGCCTATACATACCCCATAACCAGTGGCCATAGCAGAGGGACAGCTATTTGGTGGCAGTGCACAGGAAGGTGTGGTAACGATGTCTACTATGTCTGGTTGCAGCAGGCATAGCTGGATGTCTGGCAGGGCACCACATAGGCAGATGTCCCAGTGTGCTCTTGATAGGGCCACTGGACATCATGTCCCTAGCAGAGGCGACATAGCTTGTACCAGCAGGCACATGTTTCAGGCTGTCATGGCGGTGCAGGCATGTATGGAATGTTACACCAGACAGGGTCTGAGGCTGCAGAGGGCTGCTCTCACATCTGCAAGCGACAACTTCCGTGAACTGTCTGGTGCCATACGTGCTTATACTGAGCTCGTAGATAGATGGTCTGGTGAGATGATGACCCTCATTGATTGTAGTATGTCCATGCTTAAATGTGCGGTGGGGGTGTGGCAATGGCTGCGTGGACGTAGGCCAGCAACACCAACAGCTGGCAGTCAATGTAGACATGCTAGGACACCAAGGTGCTCCCATAGTGGCAGTACCAGACCTGGCAATGCGAGGGGCACTGTCCACACCACACCACAGCAGGCCACGAGCACGTGGTCCTGGCCAGTCCCAGGAGGGACCTGGTACCAGCGGACATTTATCATCATCAGGTGAGAGTAGCACATTGAGGCTTGTACCTGGACATGCCTATGGAATCCCTAGCAGGCACAGTCCACATGTCCATAGCCAGAGGCAGTGAACTGCACACCCTGCTGGGTATGGTCTGCAACTGTCCATGAAAACACCTGGATAGAGCAGCCACATGGCAGAACTGTGTGTATGCATACCCACACACTATACAAACACACATAGGGCAACCCCATACCTACACAAACCACATCACCATGCCCAGTTCACTTCAGTACACCCGTCACCCACACACAATATGGCCCACCCTCAACCTCTGGCAAACCAACAACACACCCTGTGCATATGATGATACCTGTGCCAAATCCCTGTCATCCATACCATCAATGCAGGGACAGGCTAAGATGGATCTGATGCAAACGGTGACTGTAATACAGTGTAACATAGTACTGCAATGTAGCATGTTGTAAGGAGTAAAGTGTAATGCATATATGCCACTTAGTGTAGTCATCCAGCAATGATGCATTATAGCTGGTAGTAACACTGGTTGATTGTGGTCTCTATAATGTTATCCATTTGTGTTGTAGGTGTACATGTGTCAGCATGAGGATGGTCTGCAGTCATATTCCACAATGGGATATGGCACTGTAGTGACACCACGGCTGTGACATATCTAGGTTAGAGTTGAACACATGTCACAGGTTAGTATAACATTATTGCCTGCGCCACATGGACAGGTGAACCACTGGGGCATGTATAATCTGCAACCTGATGTAGACACATCCACATACATGCACACTTACTTGGCAACACTGGGACTAGACCCCTACCTAGGTATGTAGTGATAATGAAGTGTGTGGCTTCCATTGCACACACCACACAGTGTTTAGGGTGAGGTGTGTCCCAGGTTACATGTTACATGCAGAACACCCCCAGATATGTACAGCATGCTAATGGGGGGTTTACTGGATGTGTATTGACAATACATAGTGTGACATACCTTCATATACACATTAACAGACACATAAAAGGCAGACACACATCCGAGAGACCAGGGCCTATCGCTGCTAACTAACATGATCGTGTGTCCAATGTGTTTCAGGTAGGCTGCACACAGAACATGCATAACTGACCTGGAATGCCGTCTCAGTTACCTGTATGGTTGATGGTGACAGTGGTATATGGGACATATACCAGGTGTACCTTGGGGTAATGACAGTGTACACAGTACCCACATCCCCCAGTGGATATTATACTCCCTGAAACCCATGATGACACTCTGATATGCTCACCATCACACATTGGCCTCAACTGCGATAAAACCCATTGTAGATCCCAACAGTTGTACTACAGGGATATGCATCTAATGCACATGCCGCACACATAGCAGAGTGTTGTATTGTCATGCCTCACTGATGGGTAGCAACAACACTATCTGCACTACCGTGTGGCAATGGGTATTGTAATAGGAGTATGTGGCATAGGAATGCTGTACCCTACAGATAAATGGACATGCACACATACACACACTTGCCAGAATACAATGGGTATCCCATGCCTATCAACCCATTTGTACAATGCTGTTGTGATGGTACTGCAAGGCTCTTGTAGCTGGTATGGAGAGGAGCTTAACAGGGTACATGTAATGTTCCATAAAGCAGCAGCCACAACTGGCTATGGAGATGAGTGTTGTGGTGGTTGTGAAGGCCCTCATGGAATTCTCATGTACAGGTGTGCTAACACACAGACACTGCTGTACTCAGTCATGCACATGTACACTTATGTCAGTACTGGGGTCCATCTCTGCAGGTGGTCATAGCTGTGTACCTAGCTATTGCTCAAGGAGAGATAGGCTGTGTAGCGGTTGCGTGTACAGTGGTATCCTGTCACCTGCCATGTGGCAGTAGGCAAGCCATCGACAGACAATACTGTGGTGACCCTCAGGGTGGAAGTGACATGCATCAGCCATTCCGCTAGGTGCCTCTTGCACATGGCTACTAAGGTGATAAAGTTGACATACATGCAACATGCATTACAACACACGGTTAGTGTCTGTGATGGAGACCCGTACCCAAGCATGTTCAGCTGACTGTGGTAGTGTAGTGGAGATACCCATGGCATATGGTGCGTACAGGGTGTTATCTCCAATATGTGCCAGTTCTTAAACAGCTGGGCAGACATGTCAGTGTCAATCAAGCTTAGGGTGCCTGTACATATCCCAGTGGGATACCTGCCATCTGCACATCTGTACAGGGACTGACAGTCATCCGCTTGGCAAGCAGCTATGCTGTAGGATGATTGCATTGACAGATAGATGTTTGACAACAATATGTATGCCATAACTACATGTCAAGAGCCCTTGCTATCATGTGCTTTACAGACGGTAGTCTAATGTTACATTCCACATGTCAGATCATTACCCAGTAGGGGTTGTATACTGTGACACTGCTCAGACACCAGGGATACAACAGGGAGGCCTCAGAGTCCAGCTATGCCTGCAGGTGTGCCTGTTGTCAGTGCTACATTTAGCACTCTACTCTTCCATGGGTAGGCGCTGTCAACAGTAGTACCGTCATCATACAATACATGCCAATGTGACAGCACATACCCTGGGCTACTACCCCTGTATGTAACAAAGTCATACAGATAAACAGTGCTGTGCAGGCCTCACATACATCTGTGTCCCAGACGTGGCACTCACACCCCTTGCTACTGTAATGACAGCACATAGGCGCATGTATTGTACATGGCATTACATACACTTATTACAGATGTCATTACCCTGCTATGTCATCAGACTGGGTAGTGTAAACTGGTTACCAGGGCTAAACCATGCTTAGCAGGTATCAACATTGCTGCAGTATAACAGCTAAGCTGATTTGCGCACTTGTAAGCACCCGTACGTTTACCCATAGCTTAGCACCGATTAGCTTCATGCAAAACCATGCAAACATGCTTATAGCTGCTCAAAACTGCCTTAACCACTCTGTATCTGACAGCCCTTGTTCTGGTGAGCAACAAAATGAATAGCCCTTGCAGGTCTTGAATCCAGGACCAGGTACACTAAAGTCACGAAACTTAACCACTACGCCATGACCACTGTGATGACAGCTGTTGTTTTTCCAATATATCTGTCAATTCACATATTGATTAATTTTGAACAATTGCCTTTACTACCACAATTGTGTAGTACTTGTTATTAATATGACTGTTGCATCACATGAGGTTTTCACATGACAGGAATATGGATATATACATATAATAGGTTGAAATATGTCTACATGCACATACACATGTATATTCATGCATATGTCTTTATACACATCTGTATAGTGTAACATATATATGGGCATGTGTACATCTCTTCGTATGTACATATATGTATATATATATATATATATATATATATATATATATATATAGCTAGATAGATATATGTATATATATATATATATATATATATATATATATATATATATATATATATATAGATATAGATATCTGTATATATAGCTACATATGTATGCACATCCTATGTGTACATATATGTCTATTTATGTAGATATATATGTAGATATCCGGAAGTATATGTGCATATGTATCTCTATATGCGTAGACATATATTGCTGTGTATATGTATACATCTGAGTGTTTATATGTGTATACATATATATATATATATATATATATATATATATATATATATATATATATATATATATATACATATCTATGTATGTCAATATGTATATGTGTATACATCTATATAGATATATGGATAATTATATATACTTATATGTCCTCCATATGTCCTGAACATGGAGTGGAGCCCTACCTCAGCCCCAATAGTCCCAACCTCGTAGTGAAAGGGGATGTCAGGTAAGTAGTGCAGGTATATATGTAGACTATTGCTACTGTGACAGGGTTTTTTTTCACAGACATGTTGTGTGTGGGAGGCACATCTGCTTTTAACATGTGTGCCATGTTGTACTGACAGACATCCTAAGTACATCATAGTACAGTACCACTGCTAGTACAGTAATGATCCTGTGGACTACAGCAGTGATATGGCCAATAAATGTGGACAGTCTGACACACTCTGGTCAGTCCAGAGGTATACACAGAACCCCTTAGTGCAAGACATGTAGACCAAACCTGACAATGTAGATGTTAATAGCCATGTACATAGGTATAACACATATGTACTGGTATACATCTGCCCCCATAGGTTATGCATTTATACACCCCTGTCTGTCCTGCCACATAATAACCACTGGTACAGAAGTGCCATGGCCACATACTACCCATTAGTTAGTGACATACATCTGTACAGTATCCCACTGTTTTGTCTGACGTACATGACTATTATGGTAGCCTGGCAGCAGTACATCTGGCAAGTATCTGGACATAACATCACACTGGGTAAGGACACTAAGCTGCTAGTCATGTAACAAAGCACTATGCAGGCAACAGGCAGACTGTCACAACACTGGCCTACATTTCTTATAGGGGAATACACATCTACCTGCATATATAGCAGGCTCTACAGGCATGTCACAGCACAGAGTAACAGACACTTGTGTGAAAGTGCATAACCACAACCAATGTGAACACAGCCACAGCCACATATGTCAGCCAGCGTAATATTACAGTATATGGACTATCTGATCAATACCCTCCTCATATGTGCCACTCACACACTAACACTACATATACTGGGCCATTACACAGTGTGGTCCGAAGCCTGTCTGTGGTATGGGACATGTGTGTATGGCCCTACAAACATGTAAGCTGATAGGGTAACATTGTGTGGAGCAGCATATAACATCAGATAGAACAGGACCATGAACAATGACATCTACCACAGTCTGTACACAGACCAAGGTACATATTCACAATACACACATTGTCAACAATCACCATAAGTGCACAGACGTCAATACTTTACACACAACCACAGTATGCCCAGGTTATGTCCTCAAAGAGAACTCCTACTATACATAACATGTGTCGCAGTCTAATATCCCACTGGCTTGTTATCAGATATGATGTCAGTACGTTATGGTGTACAGGATATAAGCACCTCTTACTGCATGACATATGTACACATGTTGACAGAGTTGTAGCTGGAGGCACAAACACAGGGCCAATATTGACATGTTGCTGTGATAACCTCATACATTTACTGTTGTAACAGGGTTTGTTGCAACATATGTCCTATGAGGGATATGAGGTCAGTAACTCTCATGTCTGTCACCATGTACTGTCTTCAATCCTCACATTATGCTTCTGAAGTTCACAGATAGGTGCTCTGTGGGTAACACAAGAAACAAAAAGCACCATACACTGCCCAGTGTGCAGATGACCCTACAGATGGGGGTTTTCTCAGTGACATAACACTGTCATGACAGCTATGAAAACATGCAGAACAGCCATATCCACACACACCCTGTTAAACCAACATTACTCCAAGTGCAGAATAGCAACACTTTCATTCTGTAGTTGTGTCAGGCACACCCCCCTCCTGTGTGTTGGCCTGTTTCCATAGTGTATGTTGTTAGAGGTAAAGCCCCAATCCATCTGTGGTGCTGTTTGCCAAACAACAGATCTAGGTCCTGCTCACAGTGAAAGAAAAGCCCCAACATCAGCATAATGTTCCTAGATATTGAAGCGTGTTTCCATGCAGTTGGCTATAGGAATGTTACCACCGTTGTTCCACATGCAATAAGCTAGAAGAGGGTTGCAATTCATGCAGAGACCATCAGCTGATCATGATAATCACTTACAAAACACATGCTGCTGCCTAAGCAAATCAGGTGTAAGACTCCATATCCACCAGAGAGGGAGTGAGAGAGGCAGACAGAGGTAAAGATAAGTCAGGGAGGGGTGGGAGAGTAAAACTTAAGCATCTTTGTGTCACACACCTACCAGTACAGGGTATCAAACCCCTGACTGACTATGTATTGCTATCACATGTCTATGCAGTTATTGGATGCACCACATAGGTTTCTTGTTGAGGAGTTCTCCAAATGTATATGTGATGGTGAATGACATCTGCAACAGTGATATGGTAGCTATATGGTAGGTGCAGTACACATGCCTTTCCACATGAACAGGTGCCAGTGTCAACACAGCCACACTCTCTTGGGGACCCACACACATTGACACACTTAGCAGGGTCAGGAATAAAACTCCTCACTAGTTAGTTTGCCACAATACAGTACTGTGCAGGTATCACATGCACCACAGGGGTTATCTGGAGGTTATATGGGCAAAGGGTATGTGGAGGTGTCTGACATCAGACAGCATGCTTCAGTATGCCAATGGGGGTTGTAGTGAGTGTGAATGCGGTCATAAGCATCATACACCACACACACAGACACAGGGTGCCAGTACTGACATGCATGGGTGCATTGCTTCACAGGTTTGTAGTGGTCGACTGTGCCAGACGGCTATACAAGGCTAGGTGTTGGGTATACCTTGGCATCAGGCCACATGACAATGGTCTGCAGTGTGGCTCAGGGTTGTAGTGTCTGGATTTGCCCAGACAGGTGGGTATTGTATTCACCATCCAGTCACCTGGGTAACTATTGTGTGTGGCCATTGCTGTGCATTGCTTGCCATGCATGTGTTCTTTAGTCCATGACATGGACGGTGTCTGAGATGTGCACATGTCCCGCATGCATGTACAGTGAAATGTGGAACTTTACCTAGGGTGTGTGGCCCATGTTGTGTACACAGATTGTTATAATCAGATGTGCCAGTCTTGGCCTCATGTGGCAGGAGCTGGTAATGGACAGAAGGTTGACCCGGCGCCTGCACTGATAGCATGATACAGGTATTCTCTGGTGTCAGTGTCGTCTGTCCATACAGGGCATGTGTTTAAGGCATGGTATGCCCTTTGTGGGTCACATTTGATGGCACCACAGGTGTTGCAGGTGTCCAGTGGGGAACATAGTGAAGGTGCACTGTCTGTATGTAAGTGCCTATTGGACTGATGGAAAGGGTGCCATGCCCTCTGTAGTTCACTGCAATCATGCCATGGTTACTATCTGTGGGCAATATGCAGGGTACTACCAACATTGCTGTTGTTGCCTAGGCAAGTGCATTTTTGAATGAGACATGGGTTGAGAGTGTTCTCTGGGTAATACAAGGGTTGCTAACTTTGTTCACCATGCCTAGATGTCACATGTAGGGGTATGGATTGTCTACCCCAGCCTCTAGGCTATTTCACATCTGTTATCCCTGTAAGGTGGACATTGTGACATATACTAGGGCTGCCATATAAAAAATTTGCAAAACCCACTCCACAATGAGTCCAGTTGTTACACACTCACAGCCACCTCCACACAGGACACAAATGACAAACACAGAAACCTGCCATATCTGGGATTAGAACTTCTATGTAACTAGTTTATTACACTACACAGTTATAGGATGCGCCACAGATATTACTGGAGTACTCCTTCCCCAAAGGTGTATTTCACAGTGAATGACATCAGCAGGCTTGCCAAAGTAGGGCATTTGAATTGTAGTGAGTGTGACTAGCCTAAAAACATTGCTCCCTACACAGACATAGAAACACACACACACACAAACATCCATACTTGCCATGTGTGGGAATAGAACCCCTATCAGAGTACTATATCACACTATAGCATTACTCTGTTATAGGACACACCAAAGAGATTACTAGGCTACACCTTTCCAAAAGATGTATTTTACAGTGAATGACATCAGCATCCTTGCCAAAGTAGGGCATTTGATCTGTAGTGAGTGTGACTAGCCTAAAAAGCATTGCTCCCTACACAAACAAAGTAACACAGACACAAACATCCACACTTGTCATGTGTGGGACTATAACCCCAACCAGAGTTTGACATCACACTACAGCACTACACTGTTATAGGACATGCCACAGACATTACTGGGCTACACCTTTCCCAAAAGTGTATTCCACAGTGAATGACATCATCAACCATGCCAAAGTAGGCCATTTGAATTGTAGTGAGTGTGACTAGCCTAAAAAGCATTGCTTCCTACACACACACACACACACACACACACACACACACACACACACACACACACACACATTTGCCATGTCTGAGATTAGAACTCCTACCTAACTAGTTTATCACGCTCCAGCAGTACACAGTTATAGTGTGTGCCACAGGGATTACTGGGCTACATCTTTCCCAAAGGTGTATTTCACAGTGAATGACATCAGCAGCCTTGCTAAAGTAGGGGATTTGAATTGTAATGAGTGTGACTAGCCTAAAAGGCATTGCTCCACACAGTTGCCATTTCTGGGATTAGAACTCCTACCTAACTAGTTTATCACATTACAGCAGTACACAGTTATTGGACGCACAATGGAGATTACTGGGCTACATTTTTCCCAACAGTGTATTTCACAGTGAATGACATCCGCAGCTTTGCCAAAGTAGGACATTTGAATTGTAGTGAGTGTGATTAGCCTAAAAAACATTGCTCCCTACACACACACACACACACACACACACACACACACCCACACACACACACACACACACACACACACACACACACACACACACAGTTGCCATGTCTGGGATTAGAACTCCTACCCAACTAGTTTATCACACTACAGCAGTACCCAGTTATTGGACATGCCATGGAGATTACTGGGCTATACCTTTCCCAAAAGTGTATTTCACAGTGATCGACATCAGCAGTCTTGCCAAAATAGGGCATTTGAATCGTAGTGAATGTGACTAGCCTATAAAGCATTGCTCCGTACACAGACAGAGACACACACACAGTTGCCATGTCTGGGAATAGAACGCCTACCTACCCAGTTTATCACACTACAGCAGTACGCAACTATAAGATGCACCAAAGAGATTATTGGGCTACATTTTTCCCAAAGGTGTATTTCAGAGTGAATGACATCAGCAGCCTTGCCAAAGTAGGGCATCTGAATTGTAGTGAACGTGACTAGCCTAAAAAACATTGCTCCCTACACAGACAGAGATACACACACACACAGATGCCATGTCTGGGATTAGAACTCTTACCTAACTAGTTTATCACATTACAGAATTACGCAGTTTTAGGATGCAGCACAGAGATTACTGGGCTATTCCATTCCAAAAGGTGTATTTCAAAGTGGATGACCTCAGGAGGCTTGTCATAGTAGGGCTATGGGAGGGCAGTGTGTGTGCATGGGCCATAACCCATTTATCTAGAGGTTGACATACCACATGCAGGCACACTCAGAGTTATATTCCGCAGGCACGTGTATTCAGCTGCTAGATGACTACTGCCTTGTACAGTCATGTTGCACAGGTAGCACTTGCACCACATAGTCTGTAATGCTGATGGATACTGGTGGCTAATGTCTACAGTGAGTGACATTTACATATCATGTGGTTGTAGCCATTTGGCTGTGTGCTGGGTGGGATAGGCCTAATGATGGATGGCTCTTTGTCACAGTCACTCTCTTCTACACATCTATGTATGTCTACATTTGGCTTATTATAGTGTGTTGTCCTTGAATATATGCCTGTATTCCTATTCACTGTGTGTGCAAAGCATGACTGGTGCATACTGAGGAGTGTATGCACTAACATCTGCAACTGCCGGATATGTATGGTCCACTGTTGTTTGCAGATATGGGCTTCATTTGTTTAAGTGTGTGAGCATGCCCAGTATGCCCTTCTGTATTGAATGTGTGGATCCATTCCAGGTAGTTTGTACTACAGTATAGACCTTTGTATTGTACACCTACAGGTAGCAAACTGCTTCTGCAGGGTATCCATAGATCACTTTGCAATATGGGGACAAACTGTGCAGGGGATAGTGTGTACTGTAGGTGATTGTGTATGTGCTGCTTCTGATACTTGGTACTGCTGTAAGGAGAGATATTCAGACATGTGTACTGTTATACACTGTGATGTTTTATGCCCTCGTGTAATGTCAGGTGAACATTCTTGCTCATAGTGATGTCCTGGGGGACAAGGGTGACTGCAGCTGTGTCCAGTATTGTGGGCAGATGCCTACATATTCATGGTAAGTTATGCCATTCTGGAGGGGGAGCTGCAGACACTTGTTGCTGGTTCTGTGTATCCGGTTCAGCACCTTGGTACAGTGCTGGCAGAGGATCCCATACTTGTACATCCATTGACATGACAGTATGGTCTTATCTTGCTGTGGCAATATCTCACAGCTGTAGAGATTCACCACTATTATGGTGTATGGGCAGGTATGTAGCCACCCATTTATGTGTTTGCAGCCAGGGATAGTGTGTGCACACAGATGTGTGTTGGACCTTGCACATTCCATGCTGCCCATGCACCCACCCCCCTCTATTATTTTATCCTCTTCCATACATTATGCATACATTCTCTGATACTTTCTCTAAGGTTATCACCTAATCACAGGTGTATTTTGGTGTTGGTCCACAGCTCAGGCAGTGGGACATGGTGGACATGTTACTGTGGTTTGTTCACATGGCCTTACATATGGCTTAGGTGGAGTATGTTATGGAGTTATTTGGGTGTCCATGACATAACATGCATTGGCAGTATGTGTGAGACACAGGCCTTTGGCAGAGGCCTGTAGGCCATTTGGTGTTGATGCAGGCCAGCTATGGCAGGCAGTTGCATTCTGTCACTCCTACAGACTCAGACTGCTATACAGTATATTCCCCTGCAGTGACAAGGTAGGTGTGCTAGGTGTTCATGCCAATACTTTCTATCAGTCTTGATCAGGTGGTGTGGATGCTGGCAGGGTGCTACCTATGGCTAGGGATGCACCTGCATGGGACACCTGCACTGCATGTTGCATTCTTTCTCTATTGCCATATACAGGTGGGTCATATTGTACCCATTACCCACAGCAGGGATACAACCAGAGAGGTACCTTTGGGTTGTGGCTGGGTGAGCTGGGTGCATGTGTGCTATGGCCACAACTTGCATCTGATGCACAGATATGCATGGGGCATTCCAGTTATGCTGGCATGTGCAGGTACATCAGCTGTTTGCCAATACATCAGTCCTACTACCTTTGTGATCTGCAAGTGTTCGGGCAGACAACACTGATATCCCCTACTACAGGCCCAGATAATGTGATGCATACCTGTATATACAATCCCAAGGGTCTGTCCATTTCACAGTTACACATTATATATTGCATGTCTGGGGTACTTTCCCCCATGTACTACTTGTATATCTAGCCCAACAGCCATGCCATGTCAATCTTTCAGATGGTGACACATATTACCACCATCCGTTTACAATGGCTTACTTCTAGCATGTGTTATACTGGTGGGAATTGTCTTTGGCACTGCAGTTGTGAGGACTTGGTACTGTCATCAGCAGTAGTGGACAATGGCCACCAGGTCATACCTCAACATGCATACATACTGACCACTCTCACACAATATGAAACAGACACCAACCTAACACACACACATACCTGCATATTGTGCAAATGCTACAATCTATCCTGCTATGTTGGCCACTTCTGGGCATTTGTGCTCCACTAATATTATGCCTACACATACATGTTACTACATTTCTGCATAGGATTGGGGGGCACACCTGACTGTTACAACGTGTGTACATCGGATTGGGGGGGGCACACCAGACCAGTACTACATTTCTACATAGAATTGGGGGGCACACCAGACCAGTACTACATTTCTACATATGATTTGGGGGGCACACTTGACTGTTACTGCATGTCTAAGTTGTGTAGGGGAGGCACACTGACTGTTACTACATGTCTACATGGGATTGGGGTTGCACAACTGACTGTTACTACATGTCTACATAGGATTGTGGGGTGCACACCTGACTGTTACTACTGTCTACATAGGATATGGGGGGCACACCTGACTGTTTCGACATTGCTACACAGGATTGGGCAGGGCACACCCGACACTTGTACACATTTGCTATGACTGTACTGGTATGTCAGGTACTCCATTTCATTATGTTTTCTAACCTATCGTGCTGACTAGAAACACGTCAGTGTACTACAGGTCCTATGTTTCATTGACCTACATATTAGTTTCTGACTTCCTATCCTTCAGAACTAACATCCCACTGCCTGACCTGATGTAGTCTGTCTGTGTAGGCCTGGGGCGGGGGTTTACCCATAGGCATCATTCAGTGGCCTTAGCACAGCCTTTGTTTGTGTTTGTCTACACCTGTCCTGCTGGCTGCGACTGTTGTTGGGTATGTGAACCTCCCTGACTGGCATGTGTGTGTCATATGAACACACATGTGGCCCAGCACATTTCCTGCAGTGGGTTTTGTTACCATATGTAGTACTGGCTACTATGGTGACACTCGTATTTGTTACAAATCTCATGCTGCCACTATAGACATCTACTATTGGGTCTATTTCAGTTCAATGAAACAGCTCATCATCGAATACCAAAACCTCGAACTTCTAACCACAAAATCTACAAACATCGAAAGCTCAGAACAGTGAATTTTTTCCCTGGGAAAAAAATCACTGTTCGTAGAAACACACACACAACACAAGCACACCAAAAAACAGCAATCCACACACATACACTTAAAATCCTACATCTAACCCTACACTAAACTGTACATATAGTACTATCTATCCACTATCCTTAACCCAAACCCTATCCCTAAGGTCCGTCACTATCACACACTCACCTCATCTGTGCCCTAACCCTAACTTACATACTCCACCCTAACCCTAACGTCCACACAATCACACACTTACCTGAACCCAACCCATAACTCTCCACCACAGTGCTGAAAATAGCGAGGCCACAGAAACAGACAACTGAATTCTTTCCTTAGGAAAATATTTGGTTATCTGCAGCTTCGCTATTTTCAGCGTTCGCTGTTTTCAGATAAATATTAGACCACTCAAAGTATTAACATTTCGATGATCTAATATAGACCCTCTACTATCTGTTGGCATCACATTCAGCCACTCGATTCCCTTGTATGCTCACATCCATACCATAGATACAGGTAACAACACATACTACTACATTTGGCATTTGGTAGGTTGAGTGACTTACCTTGTGGGTGTGCCAGTATTGAGGGTGGTGCTGAAGGGCCGCCTATGTTGGATGCACATAGTACACTCCTTACACATGGCTGAGCACAGGTAGTGTCATGCTTGGCATCCCTTTTACTGTATGTGCGAGTCAGAGAGAGAGAGAGAGAGAGAGAGAGAGAGAGGTGTCATTCCATAGGTCCCTTCTGTGTCAGTGTATGTGCTTTGCCAAGACCAGGGCATACTGGGCATGCCTCCTTCTCCCTAATGGGGCAGGCTCAGGTTGTTCCTCCTCTGAGTCACTCTGTGCCTGTGCAGGCCTTGGCAATGGTGGGGGGCTGTGTGGCCCTGCCCCGTGCTGTTCCTGCTGCAGCTGTTTCCGCAGAACCATATTGTGTAGCATTGCACATACAATGACAATTTGGGTAGAAGTAGCTGGTAAGTACTGCAAGGCTCCAGTGGATGTGTCCAGGCACTGGAACTGTGACTTGAGAATCCCAAACACATGCTCTATTATAATTCTGGTCTGTGCGTGTGCCTCATTATGGAGTTCTTGTTTGTGTGTGTGTGCATTTCTGATGGGTGTCATCAGCCATGGCTCCAGTACGTAACCAGCATCCCCTACTAGGTGACCGTAAGGCATGTCCCCATTGGCAAATCTCTGGTACAGCTGCATCAAATGCCAGATGTCGGAGTCACGATAGCTTCCAGGGCAGCCAGCACACACATTCATTATTATGCCCTGGGCATCGCACATGACCTGGCAGTAGATGGAAAGGAAGCCCTTGCGGTTGATGTAGACCCTACCACACTCATCGGGTGGTGCATTGATGCATATGTGCATGCAGTCTATAGCACCCACTACCTCAGGGTATTCTGCTATTTGGTGGAACAGCTGCATATTGCTGGCCAACGCCTCATGGGTGTTGGGGAAATATATGTGCTCACCGGCATGTGCTGACATGGCATCCAGGAATTGGTGGAGTACCCTGGAGATCCCCATCATATACACAGTTGGCCTTTGGAAGGTATCTGTAGCTAGTATTCTTAGGCCTACACATACCTTGGTATCCACTGGGATGGTTTCCTCTCTTGTTAGTTCTGTGTGTCAGGCGTGGCCAGCACAGCTCAACAATTTGCTGTAGGAGGTACCTGTCCACCCTATAGTGTTCCACTATCTCCAACTCATGTAAACCCTGGTAGGTTACCCTGGGTCTGTACACTCTTCTCCAGCTCCTCACTGTGGGTTGGTCGACAGCATTTACATCCTCATCACCCTCAGCCTCTTCCACATGTTGTTGTATGGTAGCTATTGCAGCCCCTATCATTTTGTTGTTTTTTTTTTGTTAAAAGTTCTCCACTTGTATACACCGGTAGTGTAGAGTATGGGAAAAAAAAAGGGAAAGTTGTTTGCATAGTTTATAGTAGTGATATGGGCTTGGCTGGTCTGCTGCCTGTGTAACTGTCTGATTCTGATACATTTCACCTGCCAGCTATGCTAGTTCTCCTAGATTACCTTCCTACTGCTGTTTTCCCTTCCCATTGCCTTCTTGTTTAAGCCCAGGGGTGCACTGCGCAAACACAGTGCTCAAATGTACACAGAGCTGCTATTTCCTGGTTTACTTTTTTTTCCTTTAAAACCTGGTTCATGGCGTGCACACCCACTTAGGCAATGCAAAGAGTGCAAGGCAGCCTCAGACACACTCCCTTGCTTAGCTCTGCTTAGCTAAGAGCAAACCCGAGCCATAGGGCTCCAATCTGCTTAAAATATGCCTGACACACAACCCTATGATGTCAGCTAGGCTTGCACCAAGCTATTCCTGCTCTTACACTGTTGGGTGCTGACTGGCATGCAGGGGAAATCTGGGATTCAATATCATTCCACTCATTTGCATAGGATTGCCTGCTCATGCATAGTGACATGTCCCACACTGAGCCTCCCCCCTTAGCAACCACTATTCACTGGCCATGTTGTCTTCTGCCTGCCATTGAGTATAATGGCAAAATAGTGATGTTGGTTATAATGCTTATGTTATGTTTTTTTTCTTATTTTCCGCCCGAGCCCATTTGCACACTGCTGCCCTATGCTTAAACAGCCGAGAACGGCTAAAAAAAAAATAAAAGTTGATTTTTTTTATTTTTGCAAATATTTTCCATGCCAATGGCCTTATAGTTGGCCATTGACATGCTTTCTACATGATATCCACCCTTTATTTGGAGCTGTCATGGCTCCATTTTGTAATTTTCAGAAATGTACTCTGTTACTGGCAGAGTACATTTCTGCAGATTACACTAGTCCTGCATGGCCATTTTCCAGCTTCCTGGATCGCAAATTCACCTCATTTGTATGGATTTTATCTACAAATGGGGTAATTTGCATACAGGGGCTGAGTCCGTGCAGGACTAGTGCAGGAGCACTCGTGTACGTCCCTACAGGTTATTCCTGGATTGCACAGCAGCTTGCTGGAGCTCCTGCACTAGTCCTGCACACCGTGCAGGGCTTGCAGAATCCGGGGGATAGGCACACAAGTATGTGTGTACTCACATGCAAATATGCACATATTAAAAAAGAAAAAGAGAAAATAGCAACAATCACCTAAACTAAATACATAATCATATAATAAATAATACATCAGGCACCATAGATGGTTTCACATTATCACTGTATGATCCAAATACTATTTAAATAAATCATTGTCTCAATGGGTAACAGACATCTTTAGTACTAAAAGATTAGAAAGCTGAGGGTTCTATTTCCTTTCCTAGTGTATGAATTAATTTTACAACACTGATACTGCAATGTAGAATAAGCAGGGTGCTGCAATCCTTCATGAGAAGTATCAGATGTCAAAGTAGCTCAGGTGGAAGGAAAAAATTCCATGGCACTTACCAAGAAAAAAAAAAAAGAATTAGATAAATAAATAAATAAACAAACATAATACAGTCCATAAATGTAATAAGGAACAGGTAAACACTTCTTTACTCCTTTTTAAGAGCTAGTTTAATTGAGAAATGCACATTTGACCCATAACACTAAAACACATTTAGCTCAGATTGTCATATAGATTATTGTACAGGAACTAAATGGATATTACTAGTTTTTCTAATATCTGTATTACAAAAACTAAGGCTCTTATTGGTGGTTTTAATTTTATTTATATACACTATTATGCAACATCCGATATCATAGCCCACATACATGTTCTGAAGTTCTTTATTATGCATATATTGTTCTTTTCTTAATGTAAAAGACTTGACATCCTTATCAAGATGACAATGACACAGTCTGCAAAAATATGTACCTTTTGTGTTTTAGGTTGAATGAGTATATCAGTAAAATTAATGGATTTGCGTATGCTTCATCAATAATATTTTAATGCCCTCTCAGAGTTATGCTTAACTAAATCCAATGGCCTGATGAGGGGATAAATACTAATTACATATGTAAGTGAATGTAAGTGAAATGAGGAACGCTGTCCACAGCTACTGCAAATTAACTGATATATAATAATACCGCCCAGCTGTTATCCACTATTCGGTCAAAATCTTTTGATAAATCAAATCAAATCAAAATGTAGTGAAACATCAGTGTTAGTAGGGCACACTCATCTGCATGTCACCAGTTTTGCTGGCTTCCTCAGAGTCTCTATTAGAATAACTTATTTAGGGGGCCCATCTCTCCTGATAAAAAAATTCTATTATACCTGGCAAATCTTTCTAAATGTTTACTATCATATCCCCTTTAAAGAAACCACAATTTGATTTATACTGTTTCCTTTTGTATCTTGTCAATTTTGCTTATGTTTAGAAAAATGTGGAGGCCATGATTCAGAATGGACTACTTTTAAGCTCTTTCATGGGCAGTCAACCACTTGTGCAAACCCTTTCTGATTCAGGAACAGTCCAAGCACAGAAATTCTAGACAGTAAAACTACAATACTGGGCCATCCAAACAGCAATGCTTCATGCTAATGAGGCATTCTGGGTGATTAACTTTGCGCTATCCATCAGAAATGACTACAGAAAGAAATTTATGTCATTGAGTAATTCAGGGAATCACTCAGCAGAATATATTTTCTTGGTTGGCCATGATAATTAACATGGCCAAAATAACACATTCTTCCATGAGTTCCAGTGGGAAAAACTGCATTTACAAATGAGCAAATAAGTGTCAGGAGGTTTAGTGGTAGGGGATGGGGTGTTAGTGCTTGTGTGTATGTGTGAGCTAGTGTTTCTCTGCGTATGGGCATGTCTACTGTGAGTATGTTTGTGTGTGTGTGTGTGTGTGTGTGTGTGTGTGTGTGTGTGTGTGTGTGTGTGTGTGGTATTCTATATAACATCCTGAATTTTAGCTTCTAGATTTTTAAAAACAAAGCCATATAACTAGTCATTAAGTTGATGAAATGTGCATTTACAAAAGTCAAAGGTTGCATAGGTGAATTGGAAACTAATTTATATATTTCGAGAATCTTAAAGAAGGATGATAGGAAGGTAGGGAGGACTGTTCTTTTACTAGTCATATACATTTTTGCATAAAGTAACTATAGATAAACAGCTGTCTTTGATGGATGTTTTTCTTATTCAATCAAGAAATACAAGAAAAGCAAAGTGGTTGAAAATAGTTTTTATTCTAACTCTGCCCAAATCCACCCTCTTGCAATCATAATCTTAAATAGATACGGGTCTATATTATCTAATCAAAGAGATATTACAACTAATGCTTCTTCATCGACCCCTAAAGAGCAAACCGCCAATTATGCGAAAGGTGAAATCTATGATTTTTTCCTAGGGAAACAAATCACTGATCCGGACAGAAATGAAACATCACTAACAACACCTCATTGTGGGGGGCTTTGCCCCCCACATGCCCCAATGTGGGGGGATTTTCCCCACACAACCCTCTAACTAAATATACCAACTCTGAGATTGCACTACAGTGGGGAAAGGGGCAAATTCACTCTGATGGCTAAGCGTGCTAATTTGGCCATTTGCGTAACTGCCTCTTTGCTCTTTAAGGGTCAGTGAATAGGCATTTTCTGTAATGCCTCTCTGATTAGATAATATAGACCCAATAGATAGCTATAGATAGGTTCATAGGTTCATAGGTAGGTACTAGGCTATCTGCCCGAAGGCATTTATAAGCCTAGCCGGAATGTGTTGGCTTTTGCCGCCCCCTTAGATTAGCTCCCTGTGCCTCTGTCCAGCAGAGCCATTGAAGTGATCCCTGGGGTAAATTTTCTGTTTCCCATCCACTCATCAAGGTTTCTCTTGAAGAGCGTTAGTGAGGAGCTCTGCCTAATGTAGATTGGAATCTTGTTCCAGAGCATGGGAAGTCTCTGGGACAGGAATCTATCCCTCTAGCATGTCCTATTTATTGTTGTGGTGAGGTTTAGATCCCTAGAGCGTGTGGCTCGAAGGGATATGGTTTTCTTTAGGTGGAGCATTTCCATCAATTCTGGGTTGGACATGGCCTTGTATGTCAGGCAGAGATCACCTCTGAGTAGGCGGTATGCAACCGAGTACAGCTGGAGTTTCTTCAGTCGAGCTGCATAGGGCATCTGCTTGAGGCCAGTGATCCTCTTGATGAGGTACTTCTGTGGTCTTTCCAGTTGTTGCAGGTGTCTTGTAAGGTACATCCCAAATGGGGCATTGTACTCTATGATGGGTCTGATGAGTGATGCATAGAGGGGCCCAATGACCTCTTTCGATCTGGATGCAAACCCTTTTGTGATTAGGTGGGCCACATAGAAGGATTTTCTAACCACTTTGGCAATGTGATTATCAAAGGATAGGTTACTATCTACTTGGGTCCCCAGATCCCTTATTACATCTTCCATATTTAGGGGGCTATCACCTATGTGGTAGTTTGTGGGTACTTTGTTTTTTCCAAAGGGGATGACTATGCACTTTTTGGCATTTAACTTGAGGCCATGGTTTTGACACCAGGTATCTGTCTCAGTGAGACCCTTCTGGAGGATGTCTGTGTCAGCGGAGATTCAATTACAGCCCCTAGTTTGCAACCATCTGTGAACTTGGTCAGCCATAGTCCTCCTGTGCTTGCCTGTATCTCTGAGAATTATATGCCGAACAGGACGGGTCCTAGGACTGAGCCCTGGGGAATGTCACTTGTAACTGGTTTAGAGTCAGATCTAGCTCCTGTAACTCTTACCATGTGGGTTCTGTCTGTGAGCTTGTTAACAACCCATCTCATGATGTAGGGGTTTGTGTTCAGGCTGGTGAGCTTGTTTATAATACCTGAGTGGGGAATGGTGTTGAAGGCCTTTGCAAGGTCTAGGTAGGCTGTGTGGACCGCCTTTCCCTCATCTATAGCCTTGGTAACTGTCTCAAAGAAGTCCACCAGGTTTAGAAGGCATGATCTGCCCTTAGCAAAGCTGAACTGGATAGGGTCCAGTGTTTGGAGGTTTTCAATGTCTCTGTTAATGAGAACCATGGTGATGTGCTTCATAGCTTTGCAGACCAAGCTAGTCAGGCTTATAGGGTGATAATTCCCGAGGTCCGTTGTGGCTCCACTTTTGTGGAGTGGAATAACCGTTGCTGTGCGCCACTCTGTGGGCACGTAGCCTTTGGTGAGGCTGAGTTTAAACAGTGTGTTTAGGTGAGGGTTAGTTAATCTTTGAGCTTATGCAGGACGCAGCCTGGGACACCGTCCGGTCCCATTGATGCTGTATTTTTGGCTTTGGTGAGGACTGTTTTAACCTGAGTGTCTGTGATTTCAGGGGCCCTACATTCTTCTGGTATAGTTATGGGCCCTTTTGGGGGTGAGAGGGGGGTGAAGTTTGCATTGAACCTGTCTGCCAGGATGTTTTCTATATCAGTTGGTTTAGTGTATTTTGTGCCATTCTGCACTAACTCTGAGCAGATCTGAGAATTGCCATTTAGATTCTTGACATAGCTAAAAAATGCCTTGTGGTTATCTTTGGAGTCCATGGCAATTTTTCTTTCGAAGCTAGCCTTGGATGGTTTTATGAGGGAATGTAGTTTCTTGCTGATACTGATTAGGGATGTCTTCCCTTCTTGGGATTTTACTCTTTTCTGTACTAGTTTCCTCCTTCTAATTGTATAGCTTGCTTATGGCAGGGGTCCACCAGACTGGTTTCCTTTTCTTGAAGGAGTGAGTCTTGGTTTTGTTTGGGATAGCATGATTCATGCATTCTTGGAGGTGCTGATAGAGTGCATTAGTAAAAGATTTTTTAGCTTGGACAGTGTTATCCTTTATCATAGGGGCTTCGAAACTTCCCACCTCAGTCTTAAGTAATGTGAAGTTTGCTTTTGAAAAGTTTTTCACAATGGTTTCTTTGACCAGTGGTGGTGGTGGAATGTGGATATCTGGAGTGATTAGTTTATGGTCGGATCTAACCAGCAAGGGGTTGACCTCCAGTGTGGAACACCAGTCGCCCATGTTGGTGATGACCAGGTCCAATATGTTGTCACCTCTGGTGGGGGTGTTGACCAGTTGATCCAG
Organism: Protopterus annectens; assembly: GCF_019279795.1. NCBI lineage: Eukaryota > Metazoa > Chordata > Ceratodontiformes > Protopteridae > Protopterus > Protopterus annectens. The sequence continues at coordinate 1,900,671,772 of NC_056728.1, forward strand.
GGCATTTAAGTTTATAAATTCTAGGAAATGTTGGGCAACAGAGTTTGTACTTGAGTAGTTATCCCAGTTAATGTTTGGGTAATTGAAATTACCCAATATCAGGGTGTTTGGTAAGGACCTTTATGTTTCCCAGTGTTTCCAGGAATGCGGAGTGGGTGTCCTGGGACATGGTGGGTGATCTGTAGCAAGCTATAATTTGAATAGCAGTTTTGCCCATTGTTAGTTGCATGTGGATGATCTCTGAAGCATCGTGCTGTGCCACTAACCAGGAGGTGTGGGTATCCTTGATGAACATGGATACCCCCCCACCTTTTCTATTTCAGTCTGGGTTTTGTGGCCAAAATGTATGGTATGAGTTGTAGCCTGGTAGTGCTCGGGTGCTCTCTGGAGCCTTAAACCAGGTTTCTGTTACTGCACATATATCGATTTTCTCCATACTGAGGAGTGCCTCGAGTGCATGTATTTTGAGGTTTAGACTTCTGGCATTGAGTAGCATTACCCTCAGTTTTTTGTTACTTGTGCTATTTATGGCGGTGGGTTTGTCTTTTGAGCCTTGCCTAAAAAAGGCACTATGGGGGTGGCAAGAGTCTTGGCCAGTATTTGAAAGCCTACGGGTGACAGGTGCAAGCTGTCTCTAGCGAAGCAGCGTGGCTTGTCAAGCATGTCATCCCAGGCTGACAGCCACTGGATCCCCTTTGAATGACACCAGAAGCTTAGCCAATTGTTGAAATTGATAATGTTTTCTGTATACCGTGGTATCATTCTTGTTGAGGGCAGGATGCTACTCAGGGTAAGGGTCATACCGGCCTGGGCTACATGATCAGAGAGCTTTTCCATGTCTCTTTTCATGTAGTCCAGGGAGGTACAGCTCAGGTCATTCACACCAACATGGACAATGACAGAGTCATATTTGTACTTGTTCTGGAGTGACCGGAGTGCTTGTGTTATGTGGCGGATCCTGGCACCTGACAGGCAGCTAACAGTAACCTTCTCATTGTTCAGCCTACTAAATGGGACGTCAGTGTACCTGACTATAGAGTCACGTATTACTAGTGTGTTGGATATGTTATTTTGCCTTATGGGCTGTGATTGTGTGGCACACTGGTTTTTTGAAGTATGTGTTTCATGGTTTGTATTGGGGGGGGGTGGAGGTTGCTTAGATTTCTGCTTTGGAGGTCTCTGTTGCTTCTGCAGATTTTTATTTAGAGCCTCCAAGTATGTTTTCATGTGTTTATGGGTGTTTTTTGCCGCTGCTGGTTTCATAGGTCTATGTGAGACTGGTAGTGTGATGCAAGTAATTCCCTTCTCCTCTTGAATGCCTGGTCCAGTCTTGGGTTGAGAGAGCTTAACCTCCAGTTTGGCTGTATAGCTGCATCTCTCGCATGTATTAGTGTTTGGTGGCAGGAGGAGAGGGCTGTCTGTGTACATGAGGCAATTGTAACATTGCCTCAAAATACCCAGATTCACCAGTTGGACCAGAGAGTACACCTGAAACTGCCCTTTGGACATGCCTGGATAGGTACAGTGAACTGTTTTACTGATTGTCTGGTAAGGTCAAATAGAGATCCTTGTCCTTCTCTACAGTATAGGGGGGTCTAGTGCTAAGGTTTATTAGTGCTTGCTATGAGTTTTGAGCAAGTGCCCCTATGAGAAGTGAATGGTTTGAGTGCTTAAGTTGAAAGTTTGTCTAGTTCCAAGGGAAAAATTGAAGAGTAGACTTTGTGTATAAACAGACAATCTAATCTGTCTGCATAGCATCATATTATGATCACAATAACAGCTTTTAGCTATTTATCAGTTTTTTTTTTTTTATTTTGCCAGAGCAGGTTTACCTCATTGCATAACTTAGATACTGCTTAGTCCATTTACCCTCCTCATTTTAATTACATATACTTTGCATAATATGACCTTTCCCATCTAAAATATTAAGATAAAACAGTCAACTCTTATAATTTGTTTTAAATTTTCTGTTATCTAAAACAAAGGTTCTCCTTACACTTCCATCTCAGACCTTACTAAATCCAGTGTACCTTAAAATAAGTCATTGCCATTCTATTGTTTTATACTTCCTTCTCTTGCCCAGTTATCACTGACCTTTTCCTTCTCTGACTAAATATGCCGAACTTCTCACCCTGGTATTTCAACATCTTCTTTCTGTGTATCACTATATTTCCTGTTAGAACTATAGTGAATATACAGTTTATTTCTAACATGATGCTGATTCTTTCTTACTAAATATATTCTTTTTTATGTTTACAGAGCAAGGCCTTATTAATACATCATGAATAGAACACAATCTTTCTCTAATATCCACATTTAAAAACTTAATGGTGCATTACTGATAACGATGTTCATAAATTCCTTATTTTCTATTATGCCGTGTAAGACCATTTTCACCATGGTAGTAATTCCTATAATTTATTGTAAATTGCATTATCATCATCATCATCATCATCATCAGGAGCAACAACATTATTCCCAGTACTATGTATGTCTTCATAAAAGTGCTGTATCTTTCAAACCCTTTTCACCTTCACTGTTCAGCTAGGTTGCATGACATCAGGGAAATGTTGACATAATCACATCCTCTCAAATTTAACTCTGCATAAATGAATCTCTTCGTTAGTATATCATGTTATAGAACTGTGTTACACTGCATAAGCGAACTACACAGCTTTGGGCAAGAAAACAGTTAGTATTCTCAGTGAAGCATTCCATCCAATGACCTTACATCTAATATACTGGTGTGTCATTCTTCACAAATCTCATCTCAGTGGATGACCTCCACCACATTACAGTGTTTTTGGTGTATGTAGCAAGGGAGTTCTAGGGAGAAAGGAAATCTTACCAAGTATATTATATTTTTCTAAATGCTGGGCCTTCAAATTTCACAATACATTCAGCTGAATTCCATAAGCATTAAGATTTCAATATAAAGGTCATGCACTGGCATGGAATAGCTGCCCTAGATATAGTGTATGTAGACATGGCCTTCAGCATGAAAGTAACAAGTAAGACAAAGCAGAGCACACAGTGTTGATGACAACACTCCTAGCTGCAGTATCTTATTTTGTGATTAAAAGGCATATAATGTTATTGCATCATGTTCTGTGTATAAGGCAAAAACTGAAGGTAAACAAAAGTAGTTCAATATAGAAGCCGTTTGTGTATGCAAGATGTTTCAGTTACAGCGTGAAAAGCAGGCTTCCAAAAAAATCAAGCAGGAAAACATCTTTTTCTTTTCAGCAATACCTTTCACTTCTGGAGTGACAGCATGGGATGTAATGCATTGTATTAACATCCAAAGAAAACACAATAGTGAATGGTCAACAGCTCAAAATATTATAGTCACTGGCAGCCAGCACAGAGAATAACAGTAAATAAATTGCAATAAAGACACGTGGAACAAAGCATGTCGATATATGACATTTACTAAGACGAATATTATGATAGTCTCTAAAGCACATGCACCATTGCATTGCATTAGAGCAGGGATCAGTGGATCCCTTTTTCTTTTTCAAGTATTTTATTATGTTTCAAATACTGGGCCAGATTCAGGAAGCCTCCGTGTAACAGTTATAACTCTTACACGGAGGCTGCAGTTAAACGGTGTGATGTCAGCATGTCATGCATATGCATGAGGTGCATGAGGCATGCTGAATCACACTGTAACTCTTACACGGTCCATGTAAGACAGTAGGGGGCATGTCCATTGGCTAAGCCCTGCAAGTGGACACGCCCCCGGAAGTCTAAAAATGGCTGAAAGCAAACAGCCACGAGAAAGGCCATGGAAATGTGAATAAACACACTACACAACACATGCCCCCACAGACCAGCAATGTAAAAAGTGAACAGATGTTATAAAATGAAAATGAAAACTGTTTTATTTTTTTAAACCCCGTAAATGTTTGCTACTGTGTGCGCGGGTGTGCTAATAGCACAACTGCAGTTAGCAATCAGTGGAGAAGGATATAAGAACTAAATATGCAAAGTAAGCCAAGAAGTAGTAGCATAGCGGTAGAGTTGTTGGCTTAAGAGCAGGCAAGCAAGGTTTGAGTCCACGCAACGACCTTTTTTTTTTTTGTAAATAAGCACTAAAAAGGCCCCTGACAGTATTGTACAAATGTAAAAGTATTTCCTTTTGTAAAATGGAATGAAATGGAGCATATATTTCAAGTAATACAATAATAAAAATATTTAGAAATGTACTGATAGCTAAACTGCAGTGAGACAGAGTGCCCGTAGCTGAGTAGTGCTTCACGAACTGCAAATTGCTTGCCCGTAGCTAAACACTGGTTTAACAGGCTCAAACTGTGTGCAACTAGCTGTGCTTCGTTTAACATGTGTGTTACTAGCCAATTAAGGTGTAACCCAGCGCACACCGTTTGCGCGATGCGCCCACAAGCTAACCGGTGGTGCGCATGCGTGAGCTTCGCGCAAACGAGCGCAGACCTGGTTTTGATTGACAGGTCCTGAAGTCATTACTAGACAGTCATAAAAATTAAAAATCAGTGGTCAGATTCGAACCCAGGATACCATACACTAGAGTCAAGGTACTAAACCACTAAGCCATGACAGCAGTACTTAGAAGTGCAGAAATAGCATATATATATATATAGGATGTAATCCAAAATGGAGCATGATAAAGCAGTTTCTGTGAAGTACATACAATTCCAAAATGGCCAATCATAGAAATGTATGGGAAAATCGGCATATATAAGCCTCATAGGCAGGAATACACAGCATAAATGATTGTAGAATAGACCTGCAGGCAGAATGAGTGGAGTAGGGGAGGGACATTGCTTTCGAGCACAGCGGTGGGGCGTTGAGGAGTCCAGATACATGGTCTGGCTCCTAGTTTACCATCATGAGGCCCAACTCATGCAGGGCCAGGTCTCATGGGGAGCGTACAGGGCGGAGGCATGGGACCAGTTGGCTCATGATCTCACTAGTGCTACTGGGATTCCACGCACTGGTGAGCAGGTCCGTCACCACCATGCGGACCTGAAGCGATGTAAGCAAGACCAGTTGACCCAATGGATCCAGGAGGCCCGGGATATGCCCAGTGCCCCACTACTGAGTAAGTTACATTTTACTTATATATGTAAGGAATTCAGCTAGCTGATACCATGGAGATATTCCAATATTACTTGTTTTGTATTACAGCTGCAGGTGTCCACTCTATGAATCGACGGGCACATGACTGCAGGCTGGCGCGGCTGTGCTACCATGCAGGTTAGTAACCCCACCTAGTACTTGTAAATAAATATTATAGTGTAGCATGTAGCAGAACACTGCAGTGTATTGATTAAAAGTAATAGAATGTGCAAGCAACAAGTGAAAGTCTGCAGATATGGCTGCAACAAGTTCATCAGTATGCAATTGAAACTGGAAATATAAGTGATAGAAATAAATAGTGCTGTAATACAGATGTCCCACCATTAATTAAATGTAGTATAACCTGCAGTAGTCTCAAGGGTACAGCTTCAGAATCTGAGGTAATCACATGTGAGATATATCCCCTGTTGAAATGTTGAATCATGACAGAAGTGAGGCTGCTGGAAAGTGTTGGAATCACCACAGGTCTAATATGTGAACAAAGCCTAGAAGTACCAACCTGAACTGTGAAATTGCAGGATGTGTGAGAGTGACAGAAAGGGTCATGTATCAATGAATAAAGTAGTAATAACTCCTGAATATATAAGCTTCAGTGTGGTTCTACAGAACTAAATGCATGTGGGAATTAAAACTTAACATCCCAAATTGATTTCAGTGTGTCTGACTCTTGAATGTTCAGGCCAAAATCTGTATATGGTAATCACAGTCAGCAATTTGCAGATAGAATGAATGATTGTCAGACATACTAAACATCCATAGTTGTCCCCTGCCCTGTCATTAAAGTGTAGCAGGATGATGTATCTGATCAAATTCAAAATAAGTAGGATAGTGATGTATCTGTAACAGGTCTAGCATGACAGTCAATTAAAAATCATTTGGAAACTATCACCCACAAGTTAATTGTGATTCTATTACAAATGTATATCAATGTATAATTTATGAATGTGTCATTTTCTTTCTCCACCCCACCCTATAATTGCAAATTAAAAAACTCACTAAATATTGGTATGTGAACATTTCATTAACCATGGACATTTGTCCAGTTTGAAAAATATATGCATGTCTGTTGTTGCATGTGCCCTGTTCATACCTGCAAACCTGATGGCCTGTTGCCATTAATCAACCCTGCATGTTGTTTGATTGTGTATTTCCGTTCAAATAATGCATGTGATATTGATATGCCCGTTGTTCAATGGTGTTAATATCTGGGTGTTTGTTTAATGGGAATACCAATGCATGCTGTTACAACTAATTTGAATGGAATAATATGCCACTAACCCAAACTAACATAACATACCCACAAACCTAGAACGCTTGGGAAGGCAGGTCCCAGCGGACCCACCTCTCCCACCTCAGCTGGCGACTGCACCTGGCACTAGTGCCCAGGCTGGACCCTCCTCCGGTGGCCCTGTGCCACCTTCGGGTGGAAGCGCTGAAGGGGATGGGGCCCGTCCCCCCTCTGCAAGCGTGGCCTGAGGAGCTCGTCCACTCACCCTCCAAGGTGTCCGGTCTGTGGTGCGAAGGGAGATCCAAGACTCTGTTCTTGGGCCCCTACGCCAGCTTGAGGCCCGGGTGGTACAGCTTACGGGCATGCCCGCTGTCCCGCCTGCACAGCCCTCAGCACAGCCCCGTTCTGGACTGTGAAGGAACAGTGGCAACTGCCTATGGGTGGGGATATCAGTTTCACTGTTGCCATCTGTGGGCTCATGTGCCCTGGATATCCCAACCTCCGTCCCCGTCAATTGTGTAACCCCCCACATGTGTCATACACCGCCCCTGTATGCGTCTTGTCTGTTAACCTACCCAACCTACCTCCCCAGCTATACCGACTACCTCACCTGACATACCACTCCCACCTAATAAAAAAAAAAAAGGGCACTCTGTACCCACAAAAAAATTACACCCCATACATAGCTGTCCATGTTGCACACATGTCCGCTGGACATTGAAACTGTTAATTACAATTGGCTGTACAACAGGTATTAATGTTGTCCTGACACCTCTCTCAGTGGTGGAAGGTTCCAAATGTCACACCAAATTGCATACAAATGCACAGCTGTTGCTGAGAAAGACATGGGCAGCTATGGGCCTCACCTACATCCTTCCTGCAAATTCCAAGCTTGTTTCCCTACTGTTTTACCCTCTTTGTGACCCCTTTTTCACCACTTTCCTGTCACCCCTTTTTCTTTTCTTTCAAAGAAAATAGCTGGTGTGCTTGTGTGCGTGGAGCTAAACGCCAGTGCGCATGCGTGAGCTCCGCGCAAATGAGCGCAGACCTGGTTTTAAGTGCTTAAAAATGCCTTTGGCACTTTTGATTGACAGGTCCTATACTCAGTTTGAAAGAAAAATAAATTCCTACTGTGAGTCTCGAACCCAGGACATTGGTAACACTAGTCTGTAAGACCTACCACTAAGCCATGACTCTCGTACAAAAACACTGCTAAAATAAATATAACATGTAATAGTAGGAATCAATATAAAGGCAATATAGGATGTGTACTACCCAAAGCATGTCAGGTAGATTTTTAATGCCTGAATTACTGGATTCCCATACTAGTTTAGTGTTCACGGAAACAGCCCTGCTAATTGTTAGCTTGTACATAATAATGTAAGGTAATTTACATATATGAAAGTATTATATGTACACACATATATATATATATATATATATATATATATATATATATATATATATATATATATATATATATATATTAATACATATGCAATATAGTGGTAGGTGTCAGTATTCACACACACTCACTACAGGAAACAGTGAAAATAAATGCAGCAACCAGAATCTACAACACAGCCTGACTCCTGTGAGACTTAATGACCCTTTTAACTGCGTAACGGTGCCTTCAGATCTTTGATTGACAGGTCCTGTACTCATTTTGAAAGAAAAAAAAATTCCCACAGACAGTCTCAAACCCAGGACCTTGGTAACACTAGTCGATATGACCTACCACTAAGCCATGACTCTCATACAAGCACATAGTGCTAAAATAAATATAACATATAATAGTAGGAATCAATATAAAGGCAATATAGGATGGGTACTACCCAAAGCATGTCAGGTAGATTTGTAATGCCCGAATTACTGGATTCCCATACTAGTTTAGTGTTAACGGAAACAGCCCTGCTAATTGTTAGCTTGTACATAATAATGTAAGGTAATGTACATATATGAAGGTATGTATATGTACACACATATATATATATATATATATATATATATATATATATATATATATATATATATATATATATATATTAATACATATGAACATATGAAATATAGTGGTAGGTGTCAGTATTCATACACACTCACTACTGGAAACAGTGAAGATAAATGCAGCAACCAGAATCTGCAACACAGCCTGACTCCTGTGAGACCTACTAACCCCTTTAACTGCTTAAAGGTGCCTCCAGCACTTTGATTGATAGGCTTTGTACTCAATTTGAAAGCAAAATATAAGCATACTAGTAGGCCCTACCACAAGACCATTGTTACACTAGTCTGTATGACCTACCAGTAAGCCATGACTCTCATACAGGAATATAGTGCTAAAATAAGTAGAACATGTGATAGTAGGAATGAAGATAAAGGCAATATAGGATGTGTACTACCCAAAGCATGTCAGGCAGACTTTTACTGTCCCAATTACTGGATTCCCATACTAGTTTAGTGTTAACAGAAACAGCCCTGCTAATTGTTAGCTTGTACCCAATAATGTCAGCTAATGTACATATATGAAAGTATGTATATGTACACACATATATATATATATATATATATATATATATATATATATATACATATGAAATATAGCTGTAGGTGTCAGTATGCATACACACTCACTACAGGGAACTGGTGAGAGAAATGCAGCAACCTGAATTTACAACACAGCATGAAGCATGAGAGACGTACTAACCTTCACACTCACAGAACACTGTCGACAGCATACCAGCATGGTCCACGCCCTTACAATCTGAAAGGGCAACGCCTATCTCACATACCCTTTTATAGCACTGTCCTGAAATCACAGTGAGACATGCAATCAGTACAGAACTGGCTGCATGCAATTAGAAAATGCTGCTTTACAATTGGTGCAGAGGCCATCACATGGACCTATGCAGATACCTACCAAAGCATCCAGTACTCACACTCCACACATGCAATACATTCATTGCACAAAACTGACAGAGAAAGAGAGAGACAGAGAGAGAGAAAAAAAGAAATAAAGACAGCCAGCAACAAAACCAGCAGCAACAGCAACAAACAGCAAGTAGCACCACTGACACAGCAACAGCTGACACAAACACAGGTAATGCAAAGTAGCAGGTTAATACTGTGTTTACTCTGAAACCTCCAAATATATCATAGTTCACTATCTATAGGTATGTCCATGAGATAGGTTGTGTGTACATAGTCCTGATATATATACATATGTAATATTGCTGTACATGTCGTCCATACTTAAAACTTCCATAGCTTAGAACACAAGGCCAGTTATGCATATGATGCAGTAGTTCCCAGGGTCAGTAGAGGTTCCTCCTCATTGGTGTGGGACCACTGTGTATGTATGGCACTGTTCAGGTACATATCCTGTAGTATGGCCAGGGTTTAATATCAGTCTGTAATGTGGTGCTATGTCCTCTAGGGGTGAACGTATCACACATCCAGGGATACCATTTTGTAACAGTGATACTGTGTGTTCTGCAATGTTGAGGTTGGCCCTCACCTGGACATGTGAGATGATAGGGAGGTTACAGTCATCTGTGATAACTAATTCCACTTGTGTAGGAGAATGGGGGGGGGGATACCTGCACCTAAACTGTCTGCAACAATGTTGCCAATATCTGTGCATTTGGTGAATGTGAAGCTTCTTACTACTGCTGACCACAGATGCCTTGCCTCCATGTGAATCTGCCCTGTGCTGCAGTAGCCTCCTGCTATTGTTATACAATGTGCCTGCATTTGTAGTCCACTGGACAGGATAAATAAGTGCTGTGCATACAGTCTGGGTTAAATATGTGTGTGCACATTACATGCACTATGTGGGATGTCTGTGGTAAGCTTTTGCAAAGGGGCCAGCAGTGTGTGTTGTGGCTTCCACTGGCCCAGTGGGCTGCATGGATAGCATCACAGTCCTAACTAGTGAATAACTGTGTAATTACATACATACATAGCAAGGTAGTGTACTGTGCTTGTGGTGTTGTTGGGATATGTATATCCAGGCTGAGTAATGTGTGTCCACATCACAGGGTTGGATGGCAATACACATACAGTATGTAGGGATGAACACCCAGAGTGTTTCAGACGTGTTGCCTGTGCAGAAATATCTGGTCATTACCTGTGCATCCCCCACAACACACACATGCAACATATGGCAGAAGTACTATAGCAGTACACATAGGTTCATAGGTTCATACTAGGCTATTTGCCCTAGGGCATTGATAAGCCTAGTAGAATGTGTTTGTCTTTTGCCACCCAATTAAAATTTATGTTGCTATGCCCTTTTCTGAGGTTAGTATACTGTGCCTCTGTCTAAGAGTGACATAGAAGTGATACCTGGGGTACAACTATGATCTCCATCCACTCATCCAGATTCCTATGGAAGAGAGTCAATGAGGGACTCTGCCTAACCTGTACTGTGAGTTCATTACAGAGTGAAGGGAGCCTCTGGGTTAGGAATCTGTCCCTCCAGCATGTCCTATTTATTTCAGTGCTAAGGTTCAGGTCTCTTGAGCGTGTGGCTGTATGGGAGTTTGATTTCCTGAGGTGCAGCATGTCCATTACTTCTGGGTTGGACATGGCTGTATACGTCAGGCACAGATTGCCTCTGAACAGGCAGTATGCCACTGAGTCCAGCTGGATTTTCTTTAACTGGGCAGCATATGGCATCTGTTTGAGCCCTTTGATCCTCTTGATGTGGTACTGTTGGGGTTTTTCCAGTTGCTGTAGGTGTCTGGTTAGGTACATCCCAAAAGGGGCATTGTACTCAATTATAGGCCCGATGATGGATGAGTAAAGAGGCACAATGACCTCCCCTGCTGTACATGTGAATCCCTTCATGATTAGCTGGGCTATATAACATGTCTTTCAATCCACTTTGGCCACGTGGTTGACAAATGACAGATTGCTATCAAGTTTGTTCCCCAGGTCCCCAATTACTTCTTCTGTACTCAATGGCTTAACACCTATGTGGTACTTTGCCACCAATGTGGAGGTGTGGGAATCTTCGATGAATATTGATACTCCCCCTCCTTTTGTTGTTTGGTCCAAGTGTTGGGGCCGACAAGAATGGTAACAGGTATAACTTGGTAGTGCTGGTGTGCTCCTGGGAAACCTGAAACAGGTTTCTGTTACTGCACAGATATCGATGTCCATAATGCTAAGTAGAGTTTTGAGTGCGTTTATCTTTAGGTCTAGACTTCTGGTGTTGAGTAGCATTACTCTTAGTTCCTCATCCTTTGTGATACGTATGGATGTGGGTTTGCCTTATGAGCCTTGCCTAATAAAGGCACTATGGGTGTAGCAAGACCCTTTGCCAAAATCCAAAAGCCCAGGGGTGACAGGTGCAAGCTGTCCCTTGCAAAGCATCGTGGCTTGTACAGCATATCATCCCAAGCTGACAGGCATTGGCTCACCTGTGAATGACACCAGTACTTCAGTCAATTGTTGAAAGTGATCATCTTGCCTTGATATTGTGGCATCATCCTTGGTGAGGGTAAGATGCTACTCAAGGTCAGGGTCATACTGTCTTGGGCTACATGCTCAGAGAGCTCCTTTCTGTCTCATGTCATGTAGTCCAGGGAGGTATGTGTCAGGTCATTCACACCAGCATGGACAATGAGTGAGTCATACTTGTACTTGCCTTGGAGTTACTTGAGTGTTTGTGTTATGTGGTGGGTTGTAGTGCCCGACAGGCTGCACACTGTGACCCTCTCCTCGTTAAGTCTTGTGAACGTGACGCCAGTGTGCCTGATGATAGAGGCACCTATTACAAGTGTATGAGGTGTGTTGTTTACTGTTAAGGGCTGTGAGTGTTCAGCACATTGGCTTTGTGAGATATGTGTTGCACGTGTTTGTTTTTGTGGTAGTGGTTGCTTGGGTGTCTGCTTTGGAGGTCTCTGCTGCTTAGGCAGATCTTTATTCTGAGCCTCCGAGTATGTTTTTGTGTGATTATGTGTTTGTTTTGCTGTCGTGGTAGGTCTATGTGAGACTGGAATTGTAGTGAGTGTGGTTTCCTTCTCCACCTGACTGGCTATGGCAGTATTGAGTAGAGAGAGCCTAGCCTCCAGTTTGGTATATGGTTGCATCACTCACATGTGTTTGAATTTGTTGTTAGGAGGAGGGGGTTGTCTGTGTACATGCGGCTGTTATAACATTGCCTCTGGATTACCACACTCACCAGCTGGACTGGAGAGGAGATTGACAACTGACATTTGGACATGCTAGAATACTGTTGTGAATTCCGTAATAATTGAAAACAAGGTCCAGTGGGGAGTGAGGGTGTACTGATATTACTTACTACTGCTGACTGATATAATAGCTTCAGTGAGCAAGTGCCAGGTAACTTTAGTGCAATGTGTTACAATTAAGTAAATGCAAAAACGACAAGCAGTCACTTGCTGTCAAGTGTAACAAGGAAATACGTACAGTAAGCAATGCAGATATCAGTAGTGATTCACAGAAGTGCTGAGAAGCTGTGTATTATGTGGAAGTAGCGTACCAGTGAAATAACAAGCTAACAAATAACAAGCATATAAACAAAGCTAGATTCAGGAGGTTTGGATGTAGTGTATGCTACAGCAAACAAGGTGTACCAATGTCAGTAAGATACAGTTCAAATATGCAGGCACTATAAATATGAAACCAGAAGTTCCCAGCTATGATTGGCAGAGTACAGCCTATTCTCACACAAGAGTGCAGACCACAAACCTTGTTAATGTTAAATAACTGGCCTGAAGGCCAACTGCTTATACCAGAACTAATACACTTGGACACTGGGCTCTCAATCAGCAGTTCCCAACTTAGAAGGATGAATGCTACGTGTCCTGCCACCACAGTGCTTGCCACAAACCTCCTTAATGTAAAACAACTGGTCTGAAGGCCAAGTGCTTAATCCAAAAGACTTAGAATGATAGCTACACTTTAATCAAGTTACAACCAAGCAGTAATAAGTACAATTTAATACTCCCTGTATAGAATGTGTACCATATATTGCTGACATACTCTGCTGATAACCTGTTTGTGTACTTTTCCAGGGGAATATGGCTCCAAAAAGGAACCCCGCCTACTCTGCTGCAGAGGACGAAGTGATCCACCAGAGCCTGGTGCGTGACTATGACATCCTGTTTTCACGCACCACCTAGAATCAGCAGGAGAGGTCTGCACTGTGGCAAAACCTTGTCAGCAGGATAAATGATGTTGGCATGCATGATAGGACATATGAGCAGGTGAGACATCACTGTAGTGATTTGATTAGAAATGTCTGCCAGCATGCTGCAGATATCCGCAGGCAACAGGTTGCCACAGGTGGGGGGTGGCCACACATCCCCCCCTCACCAGACAGGAGGGGCTACTGCTAAGTGTTGTGGATCCAGCCCCAGAAAAACAACAGCATCAGACGTGCATCATGATGGAGGTTGGATCCACACAGCAGCAAGACACCGAGCATGCAGGTAAGATGCCATATTTATTTATTTTTTGTTAATTATTTTACATTTGTTGACCGGGCTAGTCTAGCTGGATATATGTCCATTTTCAGTAGAGGCCCGGGGAGAAAAGCTCCACACATAACATAATAAAGGCAGACAGACAAGTTGTTAATAAAGACATACAAAATAATAGAAATATAAATCAACTTGTTAATAAAATCAACATACATTTAAGTAACTCAAACAGTTTAAACTCATACATAATGTTCTGTCAGTTTCAAAGCAATTTTACCTAAAACATAAAGGTTATGCAATAAGGCAAAAGCCATATAGATAACAGTTAAAGCTCAGACGGTTAGAGAAGTAGAAGGAGTATGAAAGATAAAATAATAGGGAAGAGGCAGGAGTCAAGAAGAGAAGAGAGGAAAAGAAGAAAGACAGTCAAGAGGAGGTGGGAGAGATGGGAGAAGTAGGTCAGAGCATAGAAGGACAGCAAGGGAAAAGAAACAGGGTAGAAGCTGGTTTCTACGCACAATGAGGGGTTAAAGGTAAAGAGATGGTGGGGAGAGGGAAGTTAGCCTGGAGTACTACAAGAACAAAGCCAGTGGTTTTGGAAGTACAGTTTGATTTGTTGTTTGAAGAGAGGTAAGGGTGAGATTAGAGTTAACTCCTTGTATGTACATATGACTGTTCTGTACACTGTTACTTCATGCATGCATAAGGTGTGCACGTGGTATGTATCTGTCATCATGATATGTAATTGTGCATGTGTGATACTGACATTATGAGCAGCTGATGTGTATAAGGGAACTAGTGTACTACTGTACTGTATCATATGCCCACTGGCATTACTCTCTTCATATTTCCAGGTCCCTCCCATCTAGCAACGAGGCAGATCATACATGCTGGTGAGTGTGTTTAACATTACCTGAAAAACAATTTATAATACTAGTAAGAGTAGTGTAACTCTGTAGTATACATGCTGGTGAGTGTGTTTAATAATACCTGCAATACCCAGTTTAACACTAGTAAGAGTAGTGTAACTCAGTACTGATATGTGTGTGTACTGTGGGTTGTGCATGTGTGCAAGTGTGCCTGTGCCCATGTGTGCATGTGTGTGTGTGTCCATGAGTGCATGTGTCCATTTCTGAATGTGTGCATTAGTATTGAAGTGTATCACTATCAAATATGTGTTGAGACTGTAATCTGTGTTCCCTGTTTTCCTCCCGTAGGTTCTGGTGCTGCTCTGGTGACCTGCAGCAGGGAACCTGAATCTTGTGCCCCAGGTACTGATGATGATGAAATGTCTATAATGGTGCAGGAAGGTGTGTCTGGGTCCGCCATTGGTCAGCCAATTGACAGTACACAGCTGTCCACCCCTTCAATGCGCACAGTCATCCTGCCGTTACATCCTTTGTCACCATTGTCCCTAGGTGATGGACAGTATGCATTGGGCATAGATCAGGGTAATGTGGTAACTGTGGTACATGCATCCCCACAAAGCAGCCATGAGCAGGGTCCACCAATGGTACCACGCAGACAGTCGCCCATGGGTTCTTGTGGGGGCATCCGTGGCCGTACTGCCTCTGGCCGACGTGCCCAAGGAGGTATGTCAACCTCCACTATGTTTCGGACTGTTATGCAGGCACAGGCATGTATGGAAAGGTACATCAGACAGGGTCTGAGGGAGCTGAGAGCATGTCGCACAGCCATGACAGACGGCATGCGTGACATTGCGAATGCTATTCGTAACTTCACAGATGCCGTTGACAGACGTTGTGGGGACATACAACAGCTGCTCCACAACCAGATGTCCAGGGGCCAGGGCGATGGTGTGCGTTTGCGATGTCGACGTGGCCGTATGCCGGCAACAGCACCAGCTGGCAGTGGCCATGGACGACAACAGGCCCACTCACACACCTCAAGTGCCAGCACCAGCCCCAGCAATGCTGGGTCAGTGCTGTCATCTGGACGCCCCAGGAGACCACGTGCACATGGCTCTGGACAGTCCCAACAGGGAACTGTGTCCAGTCAACACACCCCCACTTCCGATGACAGTACCCAGTCTGGGTTAGTACCGGATACAATCCGCAGCACCCCTGCCAGGCACAGGTACCGTGTCCGTGCCCACAGACACTGATCTGGATGACCTGACAGGTGCAGTCTGTGGCTGTCCACAAAACCCTGTACATGGCAGCCATTATGTGGGACTGTGTGCGTGCTTACACACATGCAGAAATGTAACACCTAGGGCAAACACATACACACACACACACTGCACCAACACTGGTCCACCCTGTACTGCTGCCCCTCACAAACACACATACACACACATGTCAATTGGTGGTACCAGTGGCTGGCTTGGGCATACCTAACCCACACCCTGTGCATATGATGACACTGTGCCACCTCCTGCATACTACAACATCAGTGCACGAAAAGGTAAACACGTTGCTGATGCACAGGGTGACTACATAGACGTGTATAAGTAGTAACATGTTGGTAACTGTTCACTGTTCCACTATGATTGTGTGTATATCCCAGCATTCCTGCTGCAGTAACTGCATGAATGTCCTGGATTGTTATCTGCACCCATACTACTTACCAAAGTGTACCAGCTGCACACCATCACATGCTACCATTGACTATGGGAATGTGCATCATGTGCTGTTATGTAGATTTAGCTATATGTATCTGTTCTGTCACACATGCATTTACACACACCCTGCTACCCCCACACATGCACACGCTCACCTGCCATTTCCATTATTTATTACCCTACATGAGTAGCTGTCGATACATGACAGGTACACATTTGAAAAGTGCACTATGTGGATTTCTACCGATTTCCTCCTCTCTACCTGTACTCACAGGGTGCAGGCAACCTCATTAGTTTAAAAGTGTAATGTGCATCAGGTACTGTGGTACCCTGATTGCCACATCAAACATGTTTTCCATACGGAAATGCACACACAGAAACATCCCACATCCACACACTTGCCACATTCAGGCTTCAAAACACTATCTAGGTATATTCTGGTACATGTGCGTGTTACAGTAGCATGTAGCACTATACTGTGTACTGGCAGTTGTCTGTTGTCATGTTGTTTGTATAGGGTGCTGTCAACATCACTGTTTGTTAAGGGAAATGTGCACCCTGCAGTGCATTGCCCCATTTGGCAAAAGCCACATCCCACCCCCAGCATTGTGCACACACACTAACCCCACCCACACTAAAACACATACTTTCCATTTGCAAGATTCAAACCCTTGCCTAACTGTGTTATGACACTAGAGACAGACACATTAGCAGAGTGTATTATCACATTAGCAGAGTGTATTATTTGCATTAGTGGGAGAAATCTTTTCTAATGCTGTACTTAGAGGGTGCTGACATCATCTGTGTTTAGGAAGAGGGATGTGCACCCTGTAGTGTGTTCTCCCAGTTGGCAAAAGGCACTTTTCCCTCACAGCATTATGCACACACACAAACCCCACTCATACATTCCCTTTGCAGGATTCAAACCCCTACCTAACTATGTTATGACACTGGAGAAATACGCATTAGCAGAGCGCGCTATACGAATTACTGGAGAACTTTAATTCAGGTAATATAGTTATAGAGTGCTGACATCATCAGTGTTTCAAAAGGGGAATCTGCATCCTGTAGTGTACTGTCACAGTTGCTAATAGGGGCATTTCCCACACACACATCGATGTGTTTGAGGTTTGCATATGTGGGGGATCCAGTACTCCAGTGTGATTAGTATATGGTTCGATTGCAACAATGAGGGATATACTTCAGGTGGTGAGCATTTTGTACACATGTTTGTGATGATCAGGTCTAGTATATTTGCCCCTCTTGTGGGAATGTTGACTACCTGTTCCATAGCTAAAGAGTTTCTGAACTATGGGAACCCTAGAGCTTGGGTATTGTGGCTTGAGTAATGTTCACAGTCTATGTTTGGGTAGTTGACTTCACCCAGTATGATGGTGTTTGCAGAGAAATCTATACTCTCCTGTGTCGTCATGAAGGCTGTGTGGGATTCCTGAGTTTGCGAGGGTGATGTAAGAGCTCCTCTGTGTCTCTTTCCATGTGGTCCAGGGAGGTACATCTCAGGTTGTTCACACCAGCATGGACAATGACTGCCTCATACTTGTACTTGCTGTGGAGTGACCTGAGTGCTTGTGTTATGTGGCACATTCTATCACCTCACAGGTAGCTAAATGAGACCCTCACCTTGCTCAGTCTGGAGGGCGGGACGTCAGTGTGTCTGACTATGGCAACACCTATTATAGGTGTGTCACACATTGTGTTTGGCCTTATGGGCTGTGCCTGTTATGAACACTGACATTGTGAGGTCTGTGTTGTTTGAGATATGTGTTCATGTGGGATGCAGCGTGTCTGGCCATGTCATTTCTGTCCGTGGTCTGGTAAGTATCACCTTTGGTGACATAGGTATTCATATGTCAGCTGGTGAACATTTGCAGTGTTACCTACTGATAGTGGTACAGCTTGTTTGTTGTACAATGGACTACATGCAGCCCTGCTTACAGTAGCTATGTTTGCATGCATGTTTCCTTGCAGTTACCCTGGAATACTGATCTGACCTGCCATGCAGAGTTACACAGCTTCTGTGGACTCCTAGTGCCATCTGCATAGCTTACTATATGTATGTTCATGTCTCACTTGACAGAATGTCACTGTTTCTCCTGTGCACATGTACGTTGCCTGTGACACTTTGCATATGACTTACCTGGCATCTGTCCACGTGAGCAGTCATATATGCCACTGCAGGACTCTAAACCTGATGATGCACACACTCAAAACATTCCTCAGCATGGAGAACATCACTATCTGTGCAGTAACAGATACCAGATTGAGGGCTACCAACAGCACTCCAGCACTACCAAGTTATACCTCATACCATGCTTTTCAGGCCCAAAACTTGCACAAAACCACAAAAGGAGGGGGTGTATTGATATTCATCCAATATACCCACACATCCAGGTTGGTGGCAAAGCAACAAACAGAGACTATCCATATGCAGGTAACAATGGGTAAAACTGCCTTCCAGGTTATAGCCTGCTACAGACCACCCTCACAAACACAGGAACCACACTTGGCCTTCCTGAAAACAGTTGGAAATATGTAGGTCTGTCCATACACCATTATATTGGGTGGGTTAAACTACCCAAACATAGACTGGGAGCATGACTGTAGCTCCAACACCCTAGCCCACAGATTACTGGAATTTATATACCAATATGCTATGGAACAACTTGTTACCACTCACACAAGAGGGGAAAACATACTGAACCTGATCATCACCAACATGGGGACTCTATGCTCCAGACCAGAAGTGTATCCCTCACTGGTAAGATCAGACCATAAACTGATCTCACTGGATATTCACATCCCAAGGCCACCCCCTGCACAGAAGAATACAGTCAACAACTCATGTCAAGCATGTTCACACTCCTCATAAATGATGTGGAAACCTTCAAAGCCCCCAGGCCTGTTGAAAATATGGACCAGACTACAGATACCTGTATAAAGGCATTCTATGGACACATTCAGGAATGCATGGATCATGCAATCCCAAATGAAAGCAAGACCCAATCCTCCAAAGGCAGACGTCCTGTGTGCTGGACACCAGCCATAAACAAACTATACAATAGAAGGATGAAGCTACTACATGATACAACAAACTCCCAAAATGTGAAGGCATCACTGATGAGTATTAGAAGACAACTACAGGCACACATAAGATTGTCTAAGGCCATCTTTGAGAGAAGATCCCACAAGACACTGAGGATAATCACAAGGCTTTCTGTAGTTATGTTAGGAACCTGGGTGGTAATACCCAGATATGCTCAGAGGTAGTCCTAGATGTCACACGAAATACCAAACACGCAGACATTGCCAACATCCTAGTGGACAGGTTCACTGCTACCTTCTCCCCCCCTCCACACCAAAAGGGCAAATATTTCTCCCAGGAGAGTGCTGCCCCCCCCCCCGACATCTCAGATGTTCAGGTAAGAGCTGCCCTCTCCAAAGCAATAAACACTGCATCAATGGGACCAGACAGTGTCCCAGGCTGTGTCCTACATGAACCCCAAGAAGAGCTACACCCAGACATAACACTACTGTTCAATCCCAGCCTTACTACACGATATGTGGCCAAAGAGTGGCGTACAGCAACAGTGGTCCCTCTACATTCAGGTGGTGCCTTAACGGATCCTGGACACTATTCGCCCCAAACGTCTGAATAGCTTGGTCTGCAAAGCTATGGCAAGGATCATCATGAACCTCATAAATATAGATATTGGGGACCTACAGACACGTCATCATACACAGTTTGGCTTTGTTAATGGCAGATCCTGCCTCTCAAACCTGTTTGATTTCTTTGAAACAGTCACCAAGGCCACTGTCAAGGGGAAGGTGGTCTACACAGCATACCTGGACCTTGCATAAGCCTTTGATACAATACCCCACTTGTGCATTCTAGGGAAGCTCACCAGTGTACATATTAACCCCTATGTCACTACAGATATTGCACAGTGGCTCAAGGGCAGAGCACACATGGTTAGAATTGCTGGAGCCATGTCAGCCTCAAAACCAGTTACAAGTGGTGTCCCACAAGGCTCAGCCCTGGGATCTGTCTTGTTCAGTATATATTTATCAGAGGTACAGGCCAACATAGAAGTACTGTAGCTGAGCAAGTCGCAGATGACTGCAAACCGGATGACATAATCAACTCTCCAGCTAACACACGCATCCTCCAAAAGGGCCTCTTGGAAACACACAACTTGTGCCACAGCCATGGCCTCAAGCTGAATGCCAAAAAGTGTATAGTCATCCCCTTTGACAAAAACAAAGTGACAGCAAAGTACCACATATGTGTTAATCAATTAAGTGCAGACGAAGGAATTATGGACCTTGGGGTACACAGGTTGATAGCATTCTCTCATTTGACAACAACATGGCCAGAGTGGTTAGGAAAACTTTTTATATGGGCCACATCATCATGAAGGGATTTACATGTAGATCAGGGGAGGACATTGTGCCTCTTTACTCATCCCTCATCATGCCCATAATTGACTACAATGCCCCTGTCGGCATGCACCTTACCAGACACCTGCAGCAACTGGAAAGACCACAAAAGTACCTCAACAAGAGGATCAATGGGCTCAAACAGATGCCACATACTGACTGGTTAAAGAAACAGCAGCTCTACTCAGTGGCATGCTGCCTCTTCATAGGCAATCTGTGCCTGACATATAAAGCCATGTCAAACCCTGACTTAATGGCCATGATGCACCTCAGAATATCCAGATCCCATCAGGCAACACGCTGGAAAGACTTGAACCTCAGGAGTGATATACATAGGACATGCTGGGGGGACACATTCATAACTCAGAGGCTCCCTTCACTCTGGAATATTATCCCAATAGAGGTTAGGCAGAGTCACTCAGTGACTATCTTCAAGAGGGATATTAATGACTGGATGTGACATTGTAGGTTTACCCTGGGTATCACTTATGTGTCATTGTTAGACAGAGGCACAGTATACTAACCTTGGAAAAGGGCATAGCAAGATAGATTTACAATGCATGGTGAAAGCCACACACATTCTGGCTAGGTGTATAAATGCCCTAGGGCAGATAGCCTAGTATGCACCTATGGACCTATGTATCTTGTTCACCATTGGCCCTATGTGCTGTTAATCACCAATGCAATCTCAATACTATGGTAGCATGTGCAAAGGTCAGTTGTCAGTCACCTCTATGGTACAGTTGTGGAATATGTGAGTCATGTAGTAATGTCACAACTGCCACATGTACACAGTCAACCCTATCCCCTACCCATGGATGTACAACACATGTATGAGATGGAAACACATGGCCAAACTGTGGACTAAGCACTCTGAACCCAGTACTGGCATAACCTGTCAGGTGGCATGAAATACTACAGTGACTGCAATACCAGTCTGATGTGGACCTACACTGACAGCAATACAAGCACGGAAACACACCGGGCCATTTGTGGAGCCTAAGGATAGCATCCTGCCTGAGTGGCAGACACCTCTGCAGCTGGCACACAGGCATACATTAGGCCTGAACACAGCACGCATAACACATAGCACACAAATCATGTGTGCCAAACAAGCACAGTCTGTACAGCTATACAACACTACTGCTGCAGTTGTGTTAGGTACTTTTATTGTCCAGTACAGTGAGGTCATGCTCACTAAGCTGGACAAGGTGAAGGTCACAGTGATATGCTCATGGGGCACTATGGTCCACCACATAACACAAGCATACAGGTCAGTCAGATGCATGGACACATATGACTCAGTCATTGTCCATGCCACTACAGCTGATGTGTTATGTCCCTCACTGGGATACATGATAGGGAACATGGAAGGGATCACTGAGCAAGTGACACTGGCTGGTAGAACCCTGACCTTGGTTGGCATCAGACCCTCACCAGGAATGCTGACATATTACTGAATGCTAATGAATTACTGTAGCTACAACACCCTAGCTGAACGGTTCTTAGCATGCGGTCACTGCATTGCTATGGAACAATGTCTTACCACTCCCACAACAGGTGAAAACATGCAGCACCTGTTCATCAACAACATGTAGACTATATGCCCCAGACCAGGTGTGTATCCCTCACTACTAGGTTCATAGGTTCATAGGTTCATAGGTTCATACTAGGCTATCTGCCCGAGGGCATTTACAAGCCTAGCCCATCGTTTTGTGGCTTACGCCACCCCTTTAGTATGGGGAACTATACCCATTATTTTGCTGTGCCTCTGTCGAGCAGTGACACTGAGGTAATCCCTGGGGTATATCTGCGATCTCCCATCCATTGGTCAAGATTTCTCTTGAACAAGGCCAGCGAGGTGCTCTGCCTCACATGTACCGGGATTTTGTTCCACAGCATAGGAGTCTTTGGGTGATGAATCTATCCCTCCAGCACGTCCTATTAATAGCCGTGTCGAGGTTTAAGTCTCCGCCCTTGTGGCTCTGATGGATCTAGATTTTTGAGGTGAAGCATATTCATCAAATCTGGGTTTGACATGGCCTTGTATGTTAGGCAAAGGTCACCTCTGAGCAAGCGGTAAGCGACTGAATAGAGCTGGAGTTCTTTCAGTCGGTCAGCATAGGACAGATTTTTGAGACCCTTTATCCTTTTGGTGAGGAACTTTTGTGGCCTCTCCAGCTGCTGCAAGTGTCGGGTCAGATACATCCTGAATGGGGCATTGTACTCAATCATTGGTCTGATGAGTGATGAGTAAAGAGAGACTATGACCTCCCTTGATCTAGATGAGAATCCCTTAATGATAAGGTGGGCAATGTAGAAGGTCTTCCTAACTACTTTAGCTACATGGGTGTCGAATGACAGACTACTATCAACCTGGGTCCCCAGGTCCCTGATAACTTCTTCTGTGCTCAGTGGATTGCCACCTATTTGGTAGCTAGGGGTAACCTTGTTTTTCCCAAAGGGTAAGACTATGCATTTTTTGGCATTTAACTTCAGGCCATGGCTCTGGCACCAGTTATCCGTTTCTGTGAGACCCTTCTGAAGGATATCTGTGTCAGATGTGTTTTCTACTATGGCGCCCAGTTTGCAGTCATCTGCAAACTTTGTCAGCCATAACCCTCCTGTGTTTGCTTGTACTGGAAAAGTAGATGCCAAACAAGAGTGGGCCCAGGACTGAGCCCTGTGGGACACCACTTGTGACAGGTTTTGAGTCTGACATGGCGCCAGCAACTCTGACTCTGTGGGTTCTGTCACTCAGCCAGTTTGCAACCCATCTTGTGATGTATGGGTTAACATTTAAGCTGATGAGTTTTTCAATGATACCCGAGTGGGGTATTGTATCGAAGGCCTTAGCCAGATCGAGGTAGGCTGTATGGACTGCCTTTCCCTCGTCAATGGCTTTGGTGACTGTTTCGAAGAAGTCAACCAAGTTTAAAAGGCATGATCTGCCTTTGACAAAGCCAGACTGGGTTGGATCCAAAGTCTGCAAATTCCCTATGTCTTTATTTATGAGGTCCATTATGATCCTCTCCATGGCTTTGCAGATAAGGCTTGTCAAGCTAATGGGCCGATAATTTCCAGGGTCAGTGGAGGCACCGCCTTTGTGAAGTGGGACCACAGTTGCAGTGCGCCACTCCCTGGGTACATATCCAGAGGTAAGACTTTGATTAAACAGCTGTCCTAGCTGTGGGTTTAATTCCTCATTGAGTTAAGTGGAGCACACAGCCGGGACACCATCAGGTCCCATGGATGCTGTGTTTTTGCTTTGGAGAGCAGTTCTCACTTGGGCGCTGGAGATGTTTGGGGGCTGCAATCGTTTGGTATAGATATCTCTCCTTTTGGGGAGGGGGGAGAAGTTTGCACTGAACCTGTCAGCCAGTATGTTGGCAATGTCTGTAGGATCAGTAATCTTCACATCATTTTGAACTAGTTCTGAGCATATCTGGGAGTTTCCTCCTAGGTTTCTAACATAGCTAAAGAAGGCCTTATGATTGTCTTTTGAGTCTTTAGCTATTTTTCTCTCGAAATTTGCTTTGGATGATTTTATGAGAGCTCTTAGTTTTTTACTTATAGTGATCAAGGGTGTCTTACCTTTTAAGGATTTTGCTCTATCTTGTAGTAGCTTCCTCCTTTTATTGTAGGTTGATAGCATCTACATTCCACACTGTATATACACATCCCACATGCCACACCTGCACAGAAGACCGCAGTCATAATGTTACCCTGTGAAAATACCATGTATTCACATGTGGCAGGCATCACACATGGTAACTATTGAAGGTCACAGGTACATATGTGTATTTGGCACACACATACATCATGTGTACATTGCCATAACTGGTTTAATCGATGTCATGCATTATTGTGAGAAACAACCCACACACATGGGCATTCTGTGTGAGCAAAACACACGTGACATGTCTGGAATCAAAAGCCATAAATAATTGTGATATCGTTTAGAAAGGGGTATGTGCATCCTGTAGTGTGTTTTCCCAGTTGCCAAAAGGGATGTTTCTTTTCTACACACTTACTCCCCTTCACACACACTTGCTGGATTCAAACCCCTACCTAACTATGTTATGACACTAGAGACGGATGTATTAGCAGAGCGCACTATTCACATTACTGGGAGATTTCTTTTCCCCTGATATACTTATAGGGTGCTGACATCATCGGTGTTTAGAAAGGGGAATGGGCATCCTGTGGTATACTTATAGGGTGCTGACATCATCGGTGTTTCGAAAGGGGAATGGGCATCCTGTGGTGTGTTTTCACAGTTGCCAAAAGGGATGTTCTTTTCCTACACACACACTCACCCCTCTTTACAAACACTTGCCACTTGGTGGATTCAAACCCCTACCTAATTATGTTATGACACTAGAAACAGACTCATTAGCAGAGTGCGCTATTCGGATTGCTGTGGGATTCCTTTTCTCCTGATATACTTATAGGGTGCTGACATCATCAGTGTTTAGAAAGGGGAATGAGCATCCTGTGGTGTGTTTTCACAGTTGCCAAAAGGGATGTTTATTTCACACACACTTGCTGGATTCAAATCCCTACCTAACTATGTTATGACACTAGAGATGGATGCATTAGCAGAGCACGCTATTCGCATTACTTGGAGATTTTTTTTCCCTTGATATACTTATAGGGTGCTGACATCATCGGTGTTTAGAAAGGGGAATGAGCATCCTGTGGTGTGTTTTCCCAGTTGCTAAGAGGAACATTTGGACTAAGTGTGTGAGCATGCCCAGTTCAGCCTTCCCATGGCATGTTGTGTGAAAGATGTCTCATTTATCAAAGTGTGTGAGCATGCCCAGTGTGAGCTTTCCATATGTTGAACTCTGCAGCCCATCACATTTGTGGATGAGTGTGACCTTCAAAAAATATCTCCAGTTTATGGTTGTGTGTTCTGTGCCATGTTTTGTAGTTACTGTCCAAATGCTTTTTGTGTGAACACAACAGGGATTATACTGTGCCTGCAGGTTTTGCATGGGATACTTTGCATACAATTGTCAACATCCATTCATACTGACCTAACACTGTAGTACTGTATAGTGTAGTGGTTCGGTACTTTCACTGTGGTGGACAGTATCCTGGGCTTTAGTCCTATCACTGCTTTACATTTCCATAGTGTGCACAACAGCCTGGTTAGGGTCCAGTTGTGCACATCTGCACAGAGGCGGTGCCTCTACGGACCCTGATAATTACCGCCCCATAAGCTCAACAAGTCTAGTCTGCAAAGCTGTGGAGAGGATCATAATGGAGCTCATAAACAAAGATATAGGGGACATGCAGACATTGGACCCGTCCCAGTTTGGCTTGGTCAAGGGCAGATCATGCCTTTTGAACTTGGTCGACTTCTTCAAAACAGTCACTAAGGCCATTAATGAGGGAAAGGCAGTCCATACAGCCTACCTTGACTTTGCAAAGGCTTTCGACACAATACCCCACTCGGGTATTGTAGAAAAACCTACCAACTTAAATGTAAAGCCATATGTCACAAGATGGGTTGCAAACTGGCTTAAGGACAGGACCCACAGGGTTACAGTTGCTGGCACTATGTCAGACTCCAAGCCGGTCACAAGTGGTGTCCCACAGGGCTCAGTCCTTGGCCCCCTATTTTTCGTCATCTACTTCTCAGAAGTACAGGCCAACATGGGAGGACTTTGGCTGACAAAGTTTGCAGATGATTGCAAACTGGGCGCCATAGTGGACAGTGCATCAGAGACGGATATCCTTCAGAAGGGACTCACGGAAACTGATAGCTGGTGCCAGAGCCATGGCCTGAGGTTAGATGCCAAAACATGTATAGTCATACCCTTCGGGAAAAGCAAGGTAACCCCAAGCAATCCTCTAAGCACAGAGGAAGTTATCATGGACCTGGGGACCCAGATTGACAGTGGCCTTTCTTCTGACACTCACATTGCTAAAGTAGCTAGAAAGACCTTCTACATTGCCCACCTGATCAGGAAGGGAATCACATCCAGATCTAGTGAGGTCATTGTTCCCCTGTACTCTTCACTTATCAGACCAATGATCGAGGACAATGCCCCATTCTGGATGTATCTCACCCGACATCTGCAGCAATTGGAGAGACCCTAAAAGTCCCCCACCAAAAGGATAAAGGGACTCCAACATCTGTCATATGCTGCCAGATTGAAGACACTCCAGCTCTATTCAGTCACATACCGTCTGCTCAGAGGTGACATGTACCTGACATGCAAGGCCATGTCCAACCAGGAAGTAATGGACATGCTCCACCTCAAAATAGCCAAATCCACCAGAACCACTAGGGCAAGTGACTTAAACCTTTGCAGGGATATCAGTAGGACATGTTGGAGGGATAGATTTATCACTCAGAGACTCCCTATGCTGTGGAATACAATCCCGGTCCATGTGAGGCTGAGCACCTCGCTGGGTCTGTTCAAGAGGAATCTTGACCTGTGGATGGGAGATCATAGGTTTACCCCGGGGATCGTCTCTGTGTCACTGCTGGACAGAGGCACAACAAACTAATGGGCACAGTATTGTTTCCATATAAGGGGTGGCGTACGCCACAAAACTCTGGGCTAGGCTTATAATTGCCTTAGGGCAGATAGCCTAGTATAAACCTATGAACCTATGAACCTATCTGACCATGTTGCATTATTTTCAGATATGAACTACTTACAACAGCCTCATCCAACATCAGTAGTGTATTCCACAACATAGGTGTACATTGGCAAACACTACCGATGTGCCCTAGGCCATTTCTAATGCTAGTCAGAGAGTGTGTTTGTCCTTCGACACATTGTAAGTGTAGTTTGCCATGACATATGTCTTGTTTAGTATACTGTGCCTCTGTCTACCTGTGACATAACAATGATGCCCAGGGTAAACCTACCATCTCCCATCCACTCATTAAGATTCCTGTTGAGGAGAATCAATGATTGACTCTATGGATAACCTGTACTGGTAGTTTACTCATGCGTGGGGGTGGCTTCTGTGTTATGGATAATGCAGTACAGCTTGTCCTATGTATGTCAGTGCTGGGATTCAGGTCCCTCATGTGCATAGCTCACTGCCATTCAGATTGTACAAGGTGCAGCATGTTCATTGATTCCAGCTTGGACATGGCTTTCTACATCAGGCACAGCTTGCATCTGGGTGGCCAGCATGGCAGTGTGTGGAGTTGCACTCTGTTTAATCAGGCGACACATTACATGTGTTCAAGCTCTTTGATACTCCTGGTGAGGTACTGTTGTGGACTTTACAGTTGATGGAGGTGTCTGCTGAGGTACACCCCACAGGGGCTGTTGTGGTCATTTGTAACGCTGATGAAGGATAACTGCAGAACCACAATGACCTCTCCTTATCTAGATGTCATAACCTTCATGATTAGGTTGGTATATGGATTGTTTCTGTTAACACTACAGCCACATGTTTGTCCAATGCAGGATATCTATCACCTTGTGTACCCAGGTCTGTCATTACATGTTAAGTATGTAATGGGTTAACACCTATGTGGTAATTGGTGGTCACTTACTGTATATCCACAGAGGTTGACTATACAGTTTTCTCCATTTAACATGCTGACATGGCTATGGCACCGGTTGTCTGTTTCTATGTGGCCCTTTTGTGGGATGCTTGTGTCAGCTGGAGTGTCAGATATGTTAGGCGGTTTGTAGTCCTCTGCAAACATGTTCAGGCACAGTCCTTACATGTTGGCCTGTAACTATGGGGCATATATACCAGACAGGGAAGGTCCCAGGACCAAGCTTTGTGGGATACCTGTTATATGTGGTTTGTAGTCTGACATGGCTGCAGCATGTCTGACCATGTCAGTTTTGTCGTTGGTCTGGTTTGCAACCCCTCTAGTGACATTGGGGTGTATATATAAGCTGGTGAGCATATCTATATTGAACACGTAGGGTATTGTATGGAAGGCTTTGCAAGGTCCAGCTACACTGTGTGGACCACATTGCCCTCATCAGTGACCTCAATTACTGTTTCAACTGAGTCACACATGTTTAGGGCGGGTCTGCACTTCATAAACCCACACTGGGTAGGGTCGGGTGTCAATAGATCCCCAATATCGTTATGTCTGCGGTACATGCTGATCCTTTCCATAGCTGTGCAGACCAAGCTTCTCAGGATTATGTGGTGGTTTTTAGTATCCATTCAGGCGACACCTTTCTTGAGAACAACCACTGTTGTTGTACACTGCTCTTTGGGTACATATCCTGTGGTAAGGCTGACATAATGTCAGGGAGGCAGCAGTCTGCTGGGAAAGATATTTGGCATTATGGGGGGGGGGGGGTTTGCACTGCACCTGTCAGGATGTATGTTGGCAATACGTGTGTGTTTGGTATGTTGTTTGTAATATTTGTGTGATCCAGAGCATATCCAGGAATTCACAACACGCTTCCTACCATCAGTTGCAGCAGCCTTGGGGTTATCCTTAGTGTCCTGTACAATTTGTATCATAATAGGTTCATAGGTTCATACTAGGCTATCCACCCTAGGGCATTTGTAAGCCTAGCCACAGTGTGTGTGGCTTTTGCCACCCCTTGCTATGTGAATATTATGGCCATTTATGATTTACTTAGCTGTGCCTCTGTCTGGACATGACACAGTAAAGACCCCCAGTGTACATCTACAATTATCCATCCATTTTGCTAACTTCCTGTTGAAGAGTGTCAGTGAGGGGCTCTGCCTAACATGTAGTGTTATTCTGTTCCAGGGTGTGGAGAGACACAGGGTTATGTATCTGTCCCTCCAGCACATCCTATTTGATTATGTGTTACGGTTGACATCTCTGACTCACACAGCTCTGATGGCTTTGAGTTTTCTGGGGTGGAGCATGTCCATTACTTCTGTGTTGGACATGGACTTGTACAACAGACATACAATGCCTCTGTGTAGGCAGTATGTGACTGCATTCAGTTGTGGTGTCTACAGCCAGGCAGCATATGAGATATATTTGAGACCCTTTCTGAATCTTGCTGAGGTACCTTTGAGGTCTTTCTAACTGCTGCAGGTGCCAGGTAATGTACATCCTAAATGAGGCATTGTATTACAATATGGTCTGATAGGGGAACAGTATAGGGGCACAATGACCTTTGTTGACGTAGATGTGAATCCTTTCCTGATACAGTGTCCAATATAGACAGTCTTCCTAGACAAACTGGCGATGTGACTGTCACATAACAGGTGACTGTCCACTTGTGTCACTAGGTCCCTGATTACTCCTTCCACACATAATGGTTTACCACCTATGTGGTAATTTGTGTGTACCTTGTTTTGTATTTGGTGGTACATTCATACTGTCCACTGTCTTCAGGACAGTGGGGTGGGGTTCCTGTGTGTGAGAGTCTGGTCTGTAGCATGCTACAGACTGTACAGCAGTCATGCCTACAGTTAGTTGCACATGGGTGGACTGCAATGACATAAGCATTGTCAGGTAACTGGACGTATGGGTGTCTGTGCTGAATATGGATACTCACCCTCCTTTTATGTTTTGTTACAGGTTTTGTGGCCATAACACATGATATGTGGTATTACCTGGTAGTGCTGGTGTGATGTCACGAGGCTTGCAGCAGGTTTCTATCACTGGACAGACATCAATGTTCTCCATACTGGGGAGGGCCTCAGGAGCATGCATATTGAGGTTTACACATCTGGCATTGATCAGCATTAGCCTTCTGTTTCTTTCCAGTTTTGTTTTCTATGGTGGTGGGTTGGTCTTTTCGGCCTTGCCTATGAAAGGATCTCTTTAGGTTGTAAAAGCTTTAGGCAATATCCAGACGCTCATGGGTAAGAGGTGCAAGCCATCCCTGGGACAGCAGCATGTCTCACTATGGAGTCACCTATTACAACTGTATCAGGCATGTTGTTTCTCCTTCTGTCCTGTGACTGTTTGGCACACCAGCTTTGTGTACTATGTGTTACATGTGCTATGTCTGGAGGTTGTTTTATTGGGTGTCTGCTTTGGAGGCTTGTGTTGGTGTTGTGTGTTTGTAATTAGGGCCTCTGGGAATGTTTTTGTGTTTATGTGTTTGGTTTACAGTCGTTGTAGGTCTATGTGGGACTGGGTTTGTGGTGTATGTGGTTACCTTGTCCTCCTGACTAGTTTTGACAGTACTGATTTGGGGGTGCTCAGGCTCTGGTTTGGCTACCTGGTTGCGTCTATCACATACATTTGTATTTACTGGGGTGAGTTGTTGTTGTGTGTGTACTTGGGACAGGTGTCACATTGCCACTGGATTCACAGATTCTACTTGTTTTGCCTGGCCTTAGTGGATTGCATGTGTGGACACATTTTATTGCCATACTAGTGATCACTGATTACTTCACTTTTTATGTTTGATCTATCATGTGGTAGCTTCCTCATTCTCTTCAATGGTTTAGTAATTGCTGGAGTCCAGCATGCCAGATGCCTGGGTGTATGGCATTGTGTCTTGTTGTTTGTGATTGCAGACTCCAAGCACTCTTGGCTGTGTTCATGGTATGCCTGTATAACATGTTCTGCAGTGTGTCCCATATTCTGGACCTGCACAGGGCTTTTCATGGATTCCACATTGGTTTGTAGGGGTGCAAGCTATGCTTTATACATGTGTTTCACTGTGGTAATCTGGCCAGGGACTGGGGTCGGGATGTGTAACTACAGTGTGATTACTCTATGGTCTGGTCTTACCAGTGAGGAATACAGTTCTCATCTTGACATCCAGTACACATATTTCTGATTATCACATCCAGTATGCTTACCCCTCTTTTGGAAGTGTTACATTTTGCATGTCCATTTTGTTTGATGGATTCTGGGAAATTGTCTACACTTGTGGCAGTGCTAGTATAATACAAAGAGTATAGTGACAAACATCTCAAAAGCTGACTTCACACTTCTTCGGACTGAGATGGTATCCGTTAAGCCCACTGGGCCAGTGGTAACCACAACACACAATGGTAACTCCTTCACAGACGCTTTCTACGGACATCTCTGAGAAAGCATGGACCATGCTATCACAAATAAAAACAAGACCCTCTCCACCAAGGGAAAGTGGCCTGTCTGGTGGACCCCAGCCATAAACAAACTGTATAACAGATGAAGGATACTAATGCAAGACAGAGCTACATCTCCTAAAGGGAAGGCAGCTGTGATCAGCACTAGTAAAAAGCTACATTCTCTCATAAAGACATCCAAGGTCAACTTGGAGACATAAATCACCAAAGACAATGAAGATAACCACACTGCCTTCTTCAGTTATGTCAGAAACCTGGGTGGGAACCCTCAGATATGCTCAGAGTTGGTACACAACAACATATATTTCAGTGACCTGACAGATATTGGCAACATTCTGGCAGACAGGTTCAGTGCAATTTTCCCCCTCCCTCACCCCCAAAGGAAGATAGTTATCACAGCTGAATGTAACCTCACTGTCATCTCGGATGTCCATGTGAGAGCCGCACTCAGCAAAGACAAGTACACAGCATCAATGGGACCTGATGGTATCCCCAGTTGCATGCTATGTGAACTCCAGAAGGAGCTAAACCTGTATATACAAATGCTATTTAACCTTAGCCTTGCTACAGGATATGTACCTGAACACTGGCGTACAGCAACAGTGGTCCCACTCCACAAAGGAGATGCCTCCACAGACCCTGGCAACTACCACCACACAAGCTTAACCAGCCTTGTCTGCAAAGCTATGGGAAGAGTCATTATGGAACTCTTAAACAGAGACATTGGTGACCTACAGACCCTTGATCCCACCCAGTTCAGCTTTGTACAGGGCAGATCCTGCCTTTTGCACCTAGTTGACTAGTTTGAAACTGTCAGTAGGGCCATTGATGAGGGCTACGCGGTCCACACAGCCTACCTGCACTTGGCTAAGGCCTTTGACACAATACCCCACTCAGGCATCATAGACAAGCTCAACAGCTGAAATATAACACCATATGTCACAGGATAGGTTGCAAAATGGCTAAGAAACAGAACCCATAAAGTCAACATTGCAGGTGCCTTGTCAGATTCAAAGCCAGTCACAAGTGGTGTCCCACAAGGATCTGTCCTGGGACCTCTCTTATTTGGCATTTACTTTTCAGATGTGAAAGCAAACATAGGAGGGTTGTGGCTGACAAAGTTTGCAGATGACTGCAACCTAGGCACCATAGTGAATACATCAGCTGGCACACACATCCTACAGAATGCCGTCACAAAGACAGATAGCTGGTGCCGGAATCATGGCCTGAAACTGAATGCAACTGATGTGTAGTCATCCCCTTTGGGAGGAACAAAGTACCCACAAATCAATACATAGACAGCAACCCACTGAGCACAGAAAACAAATCAGACACCTGGGGACACATGTAG
The DNA here is from genome assembly GCF_019279795.1 of Protopterus annectens. Taxonomy (NCBI): domain Eukaryota; kingdom Metazoa; phylum Chordata; order Ceratodontiformes; family Protopteridae; genus Protopterus; species Protopterus annectens. The sequence continues at coordinate 1,900,704,972 of NC_056728.1, forward strand.
ATAGTGACATCTCGTTTGACACCCATGTTGCCAAAGTGGTTAGGAAGACTTTCTATCTTGCCCACCTTATCATGAAGGGTTTTCCATCCAGATCAAAGGAGGTCATTGTACCACTATACTTCTCCCTTATCAGGCCCATGATTGCATACAAAGCCCCATTTGGTATGTACCTCACCCAGCACTTGCAACAGCTGGAGAGACCCCAAAAGTACCTTACCAAGAAGATCAGGGGTCTACAACACATGTCATATGCTTCCAGACTAAAGGAAATCCAGCTTTATTCAATGGCATACCGAATACTTACAGGTGACCTATGCCTGACATACAAGACCATGTCCAATCAGGATTTGGTGGACATGCTCCACTGCAAGCAATCCAAATCCACCAGAACCATGAGAGCTAAAGATTTGAACCTCAGCACATACATGTATAGGACATGCTGGAGGGACAGAGTCATAACTCAGAGGCTTCTCACACTCTAGCAGAGTATCCCAGTTCATGTTAGACAGAGTCCCTCACTGACTCTCTTCAAGAGAAATCTGGACAACTGGATGTGAGATTGTAGGTTTACCCCAGGGGTCCTCCCTGTGTCACTACTAGACAGAGGCACAGTAAAGTTATTCGATTACGTAAGGGGGTCATAATGTGTCACTACTAAGTCAGAGGCACAATATTCGGAATCTATTCTGTACACTTATTACCACTATAAGGGGTGGCAATAGCCGCATCACTATGGCTAGGCTTATAAATGCACTAGGGCAGATAGCCTAGTAGTAAACTATGAAACTATGAAGCTATGGTGTATGTGTAGGTATTGTCAGTCAAGCAATATAATGTGGTATGGGGGGCTTGATATCTTCCTGTATTCCAACATTTTTTGTCTATTCCTTCTAGCATGTCAAGGGATCAGTTGCTAGTGTCCTCTCCTGCTCAGCTGGTGAACCTGGGAATATTGAGGCAATGTTACAATTGCCTCATGTACACAGACAACCCTCTCCTTCTCCCACAAAACACAAATACATGCGAGAGATGCAACTATATAGCCAAACTGGAGGCTGAGCTCTCTCAACATAGGACTGGCAAGACCAGAGAGGAGGAGAAGGTAACCACACACACCACAGTCTCACATAGCACTATCACAACTTCAAATCATACACATAAACACACAAAGACATACTCGGAGGCTCTGATCAGAAATCTACCAAAACAGCAGAGGCCACCAAAGCAGACACCCAAACAACGGCCTCCACAGGGCACAGCACATGCAACACATAGACCACAGAGTCAGTATGCCAAACAGTCACAGCCCTTAAGGCCAAACACAATGCCAGACACACTCATCATAGGTGACTCCATAGTCAGACACACTGACATCCCGCTCACCAGATTGAGTAAGGAGAAGGTCACAGAGAGCTGCCTATCGGGCACTGGAATCCACCACATAATGCAAGCACTCAGGTCACTCAACTGCAAGTACAAGTATGACTCAGTCATTGTCCATGCTGGTGTGAACGACCTGAGATGTACCTCCCTGGACTACATGAAAAGAGACATAGAGGAGCTCTCTGATTATGTAGCCCAGGCAGGTATGACCCTGACCTTGAGCAGTATCCTACCTTCACCAAGAATGATCCCACAATACAGAGACAAGATGATCAGCTGTAATAATTGGCTTAAACTATGGTGTCATTCAAAGGGGATCCAATGTCTGTCTGCCTGGGATGACATGCTGGACAAACCACACTGATTCGCAAGGGACGGCTTGCACCTGTCACCCCTGGGCTTCCGGATTTTGGCTAAGGCTCTTGCCACCCCCATTGTGCCTTTTTTAGGCAAGGCTCAGATTCTAAACCTACCACCCTAGAACACATAAAAGGGAAAAAACTAAGGGTAATGCTGCTCAATGCCAGAAGTCTCAACCTCAAGATGCACGCACTTGAAGCCCATCTCAGTATGGAGAACATCAATGTCTGTGCTGTGACTGAAACCTGGTTCAAGGCTCCTGACAGCACCCCGGCACTATCAGGTGTTACCTCATATCATGCGTTCCGGCCCCAAAATCCAGACAACACCAAGAAAGGGGGGTGGGTGTCCATATTCATCAAGGACACCCTCACCTCAAAGTTGGTGGCAATGCACAATGCATCGGAGACCATCCAGGTGCAATTAACCATAGGCAAGACTGCTCTGCAGTTTGTAGCATGTTACAGGCCACCCTCTCAAACTCAGGAACCTCACACAGCTTTCCTGAAAACACTGGAGGGGATAAATGTATCTCCAAACACCATCATACTGGGTGATTTCAACTATCCAAATATAGACTGGGATCACTACTCAAGCCCCAACACTCTAGCCCAAAGGTTCCTAGAGTTCATAAACTCAAATGCCATGGAACAACTAGTCACCATCCCCACAAGAGGAGACAACATACTAGATCTCATCATCACGAACATGGGGTCACAATGTTCAACACCAGAAGTATACCCATAATTGGTGAGATCAGATCATAAACTAATCTCACTGGAAGTCCACAACCCGCCCCCACCCCAGATAAAAAAGACCACAGTGAAGAACTTCTCAAAAGCCGACTTCACACTTCTAAAGACTGGTGTGGTCTCTTTCAAGGCCCCCAAGCCAGCGGAAACCATTACCCAAGCCGCTGAATCACTTACAAATGCCATCTACCAGCACCTCCAGGACTGCATGGATCAGGCAATCCCAAACAAAACAAAGACTCTTTGTACCAAAGGCAAGCATCCAGTCTGGTGGACCCCAGCCATAAACAAGTTCTACAACACAAGGAAGGAGCTACTACAAGATAGAGCAGAATCCGTAGAAGGGAAGACACCCCTGCTCATTATAAGTAAAAAACAGAGATCCCCCATAAAATCATCCAAGGCAAATTTTGAGAGAAAACTCGCTAAGGACTCAAAAGACAATTATAAGGCCTTTTTAGCTATGTTAGAAACCTGGGAGGAAATTCCCAGATATGCTCAGAATTAGTTCAAAATGATGTAAAGATCACTGAACCTACAGACATTGCCAACATACTGGCTGACAGGTTCAGTGCAGATTTCTCCCCCCCTCCCCCCCAAAAGGAGAGATATCTATACCAGAGGATTGTAGCCCCTCAAACATCTCAAATGCTCAGGTGAGAACTGCTCTATCCAAGGCGAAAAACACAGCATCCATGGGACCAGATGGTGTCCCCGGTTGTGTGCTCCACGAACTCAATGAGGAATTAAACCCGCAGTTAGGGCAGCTGATTAATCTTAGCCTCACCTCAGGATACGTACCCAAGGAGGGGCGTACGGCAATGGTGGTCCCACTTCACAAAGGAGGTGCCTCCACCGACCCCAGAAACTACTGTCCCATCAGCTTGACAAGCCTGGTCTGCAAAGCTATGGAGAGGATCATAATGGAACTCATAAATGAAGACATAGGGGACTTGCAGACTTTGGATCCAACCCAGTTTGGCTTTGTCAAGGGCAGATCATGCCTTTTAAACTTGGTTGACTTTTTCGAAACAGTCACCAAGGCCATTGACGAGGGCAAGGCAGTCCACACAGCCTACCTTGACCTGGCAAAGGCTTTCGACACAATACCCCACTCGGGTATCATTGAAAAACTCACCAGCTTAAATGTAAACCCATATGTCACAAGATGGGTTGCAAACTGGCTAAGTGACAGACCCCACAGGGTCAGAGTTGCTGGCACCATGTCACACTCCAAGCCTGTCACAAGTGGTGTCCCACAGGGCTCAGTCCAGGGTCCACTTTTGTTCGGCATCTACTTTTCAGAAGTACAAGCAAACACAGGAGGATTATGGCTGACAAAGTTTGCAGATGACTGCAAACTGGGAACCATAGTTGAAAACCCATCTGACACAGACATCCTTCAGAAGGGTCTCATAGAAATGGATAACTACTGCCGGAGCCATGGCCTAAAGTTAAATGCTAAACAATGCATAGTCATACCCTTCGGGAAAAACAAAGTTACCCCTAGTTCCCATATAGGTGACAATCCTCTAAGCACAGAAGAGGTTATCAGGGATCTGGGCACCCAGGTTGACAGTAACCTTTCGTTTGACACTCACATTGCCAAAGTAGTTAGGAAGACCTTCTACATTGCCCACCTGATCATGCAGGGATTCACATCTAGATCAAGGGAGGTCATTGTTCCCCTGTACTCATCACTCATCAGACCAATGATTGAGTACAATGCCCCATTCGGAATGTATCTGACCCGACACCTGCAGCAATTGGAAAGACCCCAAAAATTCCTCACCAGAAGGATAAAGGGTCTCAAAAATATGTCTTATGCTGCCCGACTGAAGGAACTCCAGCTCTATTCAGTCACTTACCGTCTGCTCAGAGGTGACCTGTGCCTGACATACAAGGTCATGTCCAACCCAGAATTAATGAACATGCTTCACCTCAGAACCTCTAAATCCATCAGAACTACAAGGGCAAGAGACTTAAACCTCAACACGGCTATTAATAGGACGTGCTGGAGGGACAGATTCATCACCCAGAGACTCCCTATGCTGTGGAACAACATCCTGGTACATGTGAGGCTGAGCACCTTGCTGGCTTTGTTCAAGAGAAATCTTGACCAATGGATGGGAGATCGCAGGTATACCCCAGGGATAACCTCAGTGTCACTGCTTGACAGAGGCACATCAAAATAATGGGCATATTATCCTTCAAACTGAAGGGGTGGCGGAAGCCACAAAACTCTGGGCTAGGCTTATAAATGCCCTAGGGCAGATAGCCTAGTATGAACCTATGAACCTATGAACATAGGCCTGGTGCGGTTCCTGCTATTAGGACAGTGGTCTGCAGCAAGCTATATAGTATAGGCAGTTTTAGCCATTGGTATTTGACCATGGCTAATCCATGTTGCTTCTTGTTGTGGTACCAACATGGGGGTGTGGTTATCCATGACATTTATTGCTAGTCACCCTCGTTTTGTAGCTTGTTCCATGTTTTTGCACATATACATCACTGTATGAGGTGTGACCTGGCAGTGTTAGGGTGCTGATGTGGGCTTTCACCCAGTTTTCTATTACAGCACTGACATCTACATTCTCTATACTGTGTGCATTTACACTGCATGCATCTTGCTGTTTATACTTCTGGCATTGGGTAGCATTACATCTAGGTTCCTATCCCTTGTGGTACCTATGAAGGTGGGTTTGTGTTTTTGTGGTTTATGATTGGTGAGGGTGGATGTTAGTCAGGGTCCTCAAGTGTGCATATGGTACATGGTGTTACATTACTTAACACATGGCATTCATGCCTCATGTGGTGCTGCAGGGCTGCCTCTGTCACATGCACATACTACACTCCCTGTAAATGTTTGGAAGCTGGTTGTGTCATGTTAGGCATCCCTGTTACTATATGAGTGAGTCAGAGCGGGTATCAGTCCCAGTGTTCCTACTGACCAAGTGTATGTGCTATGCATTGCCTCTTTGCCAAGGCCAGGGCATACTGGGCACGACTCCTTCTGCCTACTGGGGCAAGGTCAGGTTGTTCCTTCTCCGAGTCACCCTCTGCCTGTGGTGGCCTTGGCAATGGTGGGGGTATGTTTGGCCCAGCCCTATGCTGGTCCTGCTGCAGCTGTTTTCGCAGGATCATCTTATGTAGCATAGCGCATATCATGATCATTTGGGTACATGTAGTTGGTGTGTACTGCAAGGCTCCACCAGATGTGTCCAGACACTGGAACCGTGACTTGAGCAGCCCAAACACACGCTCTATGACATTACGTGTTTGTGCGTGTGCCTCATTATGGCGTTCCTGTTCAGGTGTGTGTGCATTTCTGATGGGTGTCATCAGCCACGGCTCAAGTGCATAACCTGCATCCCCAACTAGGTGTCCGTGTGGGAAGTCCTCACTGGCAAATGATCGGTACAGCTGCGTCAAATGCCAGATGTGGGAATCATGGTAGCTCCCAGGGCAGCCAGCACACACATTCATTATTATGCCCTGGGCATCACACACGACCTGGCAGTTGATGGAGGGGAATCCCTTGCGGTTAATGTAGGCTCTACCCCGCTCACTGGCTGGTGCTTTGATGCGTATGTGTGTGCAGTCTATTGCACCCAGTACCTCAGGGTATCCCGCTATTTGCTGGAAGAGACGCATATTGCTGGCCAATACCTCACGGTCATTGGGGAAATATACATGATCACCGACATGTGCTGACATGGCATCCAGGAACTGGTGCAGTACCCTGGAGGCTGATGCCTGTGATATCCCCATCATATCACCAGTTGGTCTCTGGAAGGTACCTGTTGCTAGCATTCTTAGGCCAACACATACCTTGGTTTCCACTGGGATGGGTTCCCCTCTGTTGGTTCTGTGTGTGAGATGTGGCCTGCACAGCTCAACAATTTGCTGCAGAAGGTCTCTGTCCACTCTGTAGCGCTTTACTATCTCCAGCTCATGTAAACCATGGTAGGTGACCCTGGGCCTGTACACTCTTCTCCTTCTCCTCACTCTGGGTTGTCTGTCAGCATCTGCATTGTCACCACCCTTAGCAATTCGCCTATGCCTGATTATAACAGCTATGGCAGCCCCTAGCATTTCTGCTCTGAGTTCAGCTTTTTTCAGTTTTCAATTCTGATAGTTTACTTTCTTGCAGTATCTCTTGTGAGAAACACCCTGCACTGCTGTTTGCAGTGTTTTAAGTGCTGGATTGGGCTTCTAGTCTGCCTGTGTAATTGCCTGCTTCCAATTGTTTCCACCAATTAACTCCAGCAGTATCCTCTGGCAGCTTCCCTGTAATCTGGTTGTTTCCTTTTTCCTCTCTGTTTCCTCAGGGGGAGCAATGTGCACACCAGCTGAAGCACGCTCACAGTTACTTAAACGCGCGCACACATCCTTACACGGTGTTACACGCATGCACACATCCTTACACGGTGTGAACTTAGCTGATTCATGTTAAAACGCGCGCACACAGCCTTACACACGCAGTGCGCAAACCGTTGTAAACGGTTTGCAACACACTCCCACATGTTGAGCCTGCCTTACACGCGCGCACACGCGCGCATGCACGTATATCAAGAAAGTTTGAGTGTAGGGATAGTGTGCACCCTCTATTTCTTGACTTTCCTAGTGTTCTGTTGGGACACACCCCTCTCCTTGATGTCTGTCTGTCATCTGTCACGTTAAACTGCCCTCCAATGTGATACACTTATTTCTATCATTCCCCCCGTGATGTCACCTACCTCTTACTCTATTCCTCCCCCTTCTATAACTCTTACACTACACAGAAAGTGCTCATTACCTATGTGGCAGTGTGATTCAGTATTGTAACCCTCATTTACATAGGATTGCCTAATAATGCTTAGTTACATGTCTTACACGGAGCTTCCCCCCCTTGACAACCATTACACGGAGGCCATATTGTTTTTGGTCTGCTAGTCCCTGCATTGTCATTCCATGTAATACATTAAACCCACAATTGTGGGCTTAAAAGCTTCGGTTTTCAGTTTTAAGCAGCGCACCCCGTTTGCGCGGGTGTGCGCTGCAGTTACACATGTAAATCCCACGAAAAAAAAAAGTTATTTTTTATAGTTTTGCAACACTTTTTAATGCCAATGGCCACATATTTGGCCATTGGCATGCTAAATGAAACATATGCACCCTTTATTTGGAGCTGACATAGCTCCGTTGTCAATTTTGCAGAAATGTACTCAGTTGTCAGCTGAGTACATTTCTGCAGCTAACACGTCCGTTACACGGACTGGTTTAGGCTTCTTGGATCGCTCAAATACCTCATTTGCATATCTTTCAGCTGCAAATCAGGTATTGAGCATTGCCACGCCCAGTCCGTGGAAGAGACGTGTTAGCTGTCTCTTACACGGAGGTTTGGACTGTTCATGGATCGGGAGGCTTACACGGAGGCTTACACGGAGGCTTACACTACTCTTGAACTCCGTGTAAGCCTTCCTGAATCCTGCCCATTATCTTTTAAACAGCAATTAGAAATAGCAATATATAAAACATACTCAATCAAATATGAATTATAAAATAAGAAAGAAGATACAATGGATAACAACAAACTAATATGATAATATAACCCCCCCCCCAAAAAAATAGCTATTTACAAAGGTGTTGAGCCATAATAAATAAGACATTCAATGTTTACTGTTCACGTGACTTTTTATGATGGATTACAGTTGATTTTCTCTAATATTTCCATTGTCATCAACCATGAATTGTAGTATCAGTTTCAAGCTTTAAAGTAGCAATTTCCATGCACGCTACTGACAATGTCAAGTTCTTGAATTCAATGAAGGAAGGAGAAGATTCACTTTTCCAGTTGATGGGGATGATCTTGAAAGCTAAAGCTAGTAATGTTCAAAGAAAAGAAAACTTTTTCCTAGGAACACATTTGGGAATAGGAGTATTAAATAATACTAATGATTTAGTTAACATAAATTTATGATTGAAGGCAGTCTGGAAAACATAGTTAATTTTTCCCCAATATGTACTCAGTAGTTTACAGTCATTGAACGTATATTGCCAGTCTGCCTTCAATTTTAATTTACATCTCCAACATCCATTTTCCTTACCAAACATCAAATCTATTTTATGTGGGGTTAGAAAACTTCTATGAATACATTTCCAAGAAAACAAATGCCACTGTAATGATAATTAAGTTTGTTTAGAAGACATAAGCGTAAGTTTTTAATTGTTTATTGAAGGATGATCATTAACCACTGTGAAATGATCCTAACAATTCTTTTTATGATAATTTTTTGTATTTTTAGTAATTTTGTATACTTTAGACAGATAACCTTTTCCTTGTACTGGTTGATTAATTATAAGAATAATTAATTAAATAAAGTTTAAAATATCGTCCTTAACTGATAGTTGCATTACTTCCAGTTTTCTCATGACATAGTATCTTAAATCTTATAAAGTTAATCACAGATCATTTTCTATATTGTATTTCTTCATTAATTGATCATAGAGAGAATTCTACCAGAATCTGTTAGTTGATACGAAAAAAATAAATATATTTCTGTCTTTAAACATTTTTATTTTGTTAGTATCAAAGGTGTCAATGTTGTTATGCATGAAAGCAATGCGAAAAAGTAAGAATGACCAAACTTTAATGCCTGGGTTCTTATTCAAAATGTTCATAAATATGGATAAAGTGTTAATTAAATATTTGGAAAGTATTTGTTTGTTTTATTCTCTAAAATTTAGTCTCCTATTATCCAGAATAAGTGATTCAATAAAATTATTGAATAATTCTGATTGAGTGACTGATTTGAATCTAAAAAAATATACACTCCACCAGTACACAGACCAATAAAAAACTTCAAAAGTTATTGGTCCAAATGGCACAAAAGGCTGGAGAATAAAATAATGAAGCTCGTACTTAGCATGCAACCTTTTATTTAAATGTTTTGTCTTAAGACTTCATCAGAACTTGTTACAAATTACTAGTTTCATATACTTTCACACTCCTCTTAAAAACCATAGTTGTCTTGTTAAAATCAGTTGTCACATTCTACTTTAATAAACCACTCAAACACCAATGACCTTTGACGACCTTTATTATTTAACATAATAAATGATAAATGCATGAAACTTTATTAAGCATAACACAACTTCCATTCCTTGGAGGAAAAAGCATAAAATAGCTATCCATAAGGGCAGCGTAACCAATTACCCTTGGAATAAGCAGCATCCCCCATTTGCTCACTTACCTAGAAAACCACCACTCCCCACTACTCCACTTAAGTCACCACGCAATGAAAAACAAAGAAATCAGCTAGCTAAATACCATAAATAAGTCCTCCATATTTGTTGCTCAAAGCCGCCAATACTTTAATTCTTCTCCAAGACAACAGAAATGTTCAGTTGATAGAAAAGCGAGCAATAAGCCAAAAACAAAAAATATAACACATACAAAACACAGGTAGCTTTCATCTATTCCTTCTAGACTTCATTATCCTGTTGCTCAATACAGTTTATATAAACCAATAATAAAAACACATACACTATACACTGTAAAACAACAAAACTTATCTAAAACTTTTTTACTGATATCTCTATATATATATATATGAAATATAATAAGTCTGGTATTAAAATCAATTAGGGTTGTTTGGATAACAATAGGGGGCTGGTTTGGAAAAATGTCGTGATCATTCATCCATACCACATCCATCCAGCCTGATGCTGCCAAAATCATCTCTTCTCTGTAGAAGGGGATTCCCAATCACCCCCTCTTCACTTCTCTTAAACCTCTTCTAGAACCCAAACATTGATCTTTCTGTGATATGTTTTTTTAATGATTTGTTTATAGTTTCTAAGGGTGTATTCATGGGGTCAATATGTCAATAAGTTCCGAGAAATATCTGTTCCGGCTTTCTCTTCCTGAAATGTTTGACATTCTTGATGAGCCTGAGTGTAAGTTCTGTCCATCCTTAAACTTAAATAAAAATCTATTTCTTCTATACTCTGGTCATCCCTGCCTGTCATTCGGGAGGCCCTGATCATTTGGCCCATAACTCAGTGGTCATTCGGAGATATAATTGTGGTGTCATCTCAAAAAGCACATAGGAAAATGAAAAACATTCCTTCTAAAAACGAGATTATTTATTTCCTACATAGTTTATTTTTTGTTTCAATATAGTTTATATTGGTAATAGTCATTATTATTTTATTAAGTAGTAAATTCCAAAAATGGTGTATTATGGAGATGAGTCAATAAATCATTTCAACTGTTCAACTGTCCTTTCCACACTACCAAGACCTAGTCATGTCTTAAACCAAAAAACCCAAATATAAACCATAAATTTGGACTTGAAAAAAACAAACAGAATGATAAAATATTAGCATAGGTGGGGGGCACATGGCACCATTGCCACCTGGGGCCTGATGGCCGTCAAGACCCTGGATATTCGTCAAATTATGAAAAAAAATTCTTTACAAGATTTTCAAAATTTAACCTAACATATTCTAGAATGATAAATCTATCATATATGTTGAACCATCTTAAATCTTGTAACCAGGTATCGTGAAAATAAATCGAAAATAAAGAAAAATAATCAATAAAATACAAAAACCAATATAAATCTAAATCAACCTAAGTAAATTTTGTAAGAAGGTCCCAATAATCAACTAGAATATGTTTATGTTTCTTATGAAAGTTAATTCTTAACAGCAGTGGAAACTTGTTGTAGGGTGAATAATGTGAGGGAATATGTCTAGGGGGATTACTTACTACTGATTATGGGATTATGCCATCCCATTTTTCGGGGAATAAAAAAAATTCGAATGACTGGTTTTTAGTTTAAAGTACTTGTACAGGTCAATATTTATTAACCCCTGTAGTACAAGTTATCCTCAAGCCAATAATCTATTTTCCTGTAGCTGATGTTCGTTTCATTCTGGATGCAGAGTCGGTATCTCCCTTGATTGAGGATGTTCCTCATCCCTACTAGTGTAATCCCAATGGTCACCACCCCACCCCCCCTTTCAAAATTTTCAATTATTACTCTTCTTCATTTCTCATTTCCATAACTCTCCAATCCATCATCTCCTTGATACCCGTTCCTGCTTTCAAAATTCACAATGTTTTTCAAAATTGGCAAATTCATGTTGTTTGGAGGTGTAAGAACACACTTTTCCTTTTGAATGTATTTGAATATTCTTTCTCACTTTGTCAAACATAAATAACTCTTCTAACTTTCTTGTAAATAACTTCTTATCAAGTAATATTGTAAATAATTTCTTTTTTTTATAAATATAAAAAAAAATAGTAGGTAAAGTCAAAAAAGCTGATAATCACCTCTATTTCTGTGAATATAAAAATATAAAAAATTGTTATCCATTATACAATTTATAATAATAAGTTGTTAGCACTATTAAATTGTTAGCCCCACAATCGGGATATCCATTAGTACAGCCTGTATCACCCAGATCGGGGGACTACTTCCAAAACATCCAAACTTGTTCTCATTTCTGTTCTGGCTAACTAAAAGTGGGGTATGTTACACCTTATTTATAGTTCCCGGGGCCTCATGTGTTCATGTGTTGGTTCCCTGCCTGTTGCTGAAAGGAAAGGATTGTTTGTTCAGTCAGTCTCCCCGACCGTCTCACCCCTCTTTCTTTTTCCCAAAGGAAGGGGCTGTTTCAACCATTTCCTCGATTATACTCCCCTTCTGAGTAATTCTCATCTTCAAAAATGTGATTTTCAACATTCATACCCCTCTCCGGGCCTTTACTCCTGTTAAAATGACCTTCTTCTTAGAATTTCCGGGTCCACATATGCTTCCCTCCCTATAATCACATCCTTATAATCATGTAAAGCAAATAACAGATCGTTAGTTATGTTAGAAGGCCTGACCCTGATTCACATCATTTTAACAGGAGTAAAGGCCCGGAGAGGGGTATGAATGTTGAAAATCACATTTTTGAAGATGAGAATTACTCAGAAGGGCTGAGAAAACAGTACCACTTCTTCATATGCAGAAGCAGCAGGGAACCAACACATGAGGAACAACAACCACAAATAGTATAACAGAACAGAATGTGTTTATGATGGTCCCGATTGTGGGGCTAACATTGTAGTAGATAGTATTACTTCCACCAGATGTAAAATTAATGTGGATAACAATTTTTATATTTATAACTTCACAGAAATAGAGGTGACACTTTTGCAGGGACTAAGGGATTTTCATTTATCCCAATAAAAAAGCCCAAATTAGAGGACCTATTACTTGATGTGAAGTTATTTACAAGAAAGTTACACTTTAAGAATATGTTTGGACAAAGTGAGAATATACATTCAAACACATTCAAAAGGAAAAGTGTTCTTAATCCTCCCTTACAACATGACATTGCCAATTTTGAAAAGCAAGTTTTGCACATGATTAGGGAACGGTATCAAGGAGATGATGGAGTTGAAGAATTTAGTAATATGACAAAGGAAGAAGTGTCTATTTTGAAGTGGTTACAAGGAAATGACAAAATTAGGATTATGAAACCTGATAAGGGGGGTGGGGTGGTCCTAATGGACCATTGGGATTACACTAGTAGGATGAGAGACATCCTCAATCAAGGGGATAGATACCGACTTGCATCCAGGAATGAAATGAACATCAGCTACAGGAAAATAGATTATTGGCTTGAGGATAATTTGCTACAGGGGTTAATAAATATTGACCTGTACAATTACTTTAAAGTAACCAAACCAGTCATTCCGGAAATTTTTGGTATTCCCAAAATCCATAAGGATGTACATAATCCCCCCCTTAGACCTATAGTAACCTCACAGTGTTCAAAAACACAACCCCTTGCCATATTTATAGACACAAAGTTAAAAAACTTTCATAAGAATTATAAACATATTCTAGTTGATTCATGGGACCTTCTTATAAAATTTAAAGAGGTTCCATATAATGATTATTTTATTTTTGTGACTATTGATGATACAGGGTTAAGATGGTTCGAACATATGTTAGTAGAATTCAATTTAGGTGATACAACCGATTTTAGGTTAATTCTTGAAAATATGGAACTGGTTTTGAGGAATAATTTCTTGTTCTTCCAGGGTGACATATACCATCAGATAGGAGGGCTAATATTATTATGTTATTCTGGGAGCTAGAATATGTTTTCAAGTCCAAATTTTGGGTTTATATTGCTACATATTTTAGGTTTACAATAATGACTATATTAACTATTTGGATATAACTATTACCAAAAATAAACTATGTAGGAAATACGAATCTCGTGTTTTTAGAAAGGAATGTTTTTCCAATTCCTATGTACACTTTGAGAGTGACCACCCACTATATCTTAGGCGGAATATAGTCAAGGGCCAAATGATCAGGGCCTCCCGAATGACCAGTGAGGAAGGGGCATGTATAGAAGAAATGGATTTAATACAAAGTTTCTTTATGGACCTCATCAAGAATGTCAAAGGAGGTCATGAATTGACATATGATTTTGTTACATCGGGACCCCACATAGATAATTCCTTAGGAACTATAAATAAATCATTAAAAGAGAATAATACACCACGCCTGATGGTTACATACTACAAAGGGGTACATTGGCTACAAAAGGGCATCAACGAAGTATGGAGAATGTTCTCTAAAACGTGTGTGGAAGTTCCTATTTTTCAACAGCGGTTGGTTTTTGGATACAGGAAGAACAATAATTTTAAGAAGCTTTTTGAAAGGAAAAAGGCTCTTTATGGGAGTGGAACGGAGAAAAAAGTGGGAACTTACAAGTGTGGAAGGTGTGGGCAATGCACTTTTATACTGGGGGAAAAAATGCTCCGGATAGAGAGACTGAATTTAAAATTGAAAAGTTTAGGCTACCATACCTGCCACACTCAAGGTGTGGTTTACCTTGCCCTTTGCTTGACTTGTTAAAGCAAAGGGTATATGAACATACAAGGGATATAAATAAAAAGAACGATAACAATGCCCTCTTCAGACACACTGGAGTATGTACTAATGCCAATATCAAATTTTGGGTTCTAGAAGAGGTTAAGAGAAGTGAAAGAGGGGGTGATTGGGAATCCCTTCTCGAATACAGAGAGATGATTTGGCAACTCAGGCTGGATGCCTGTGGTTCCCATGGGATGAATGATCACATTTCCATAAAACCAGCCCTGAAATTGTTATCCAACAACCCTAAATTGATTTAATACCAGACTTTAGTCTATTCACATATAAATATGTATACAGATATCATACATTGATTATTATAGAACAACATTATGAGTTTTTTTCTTTTTCTTTGTAATTAACACACAAAAATTTTTTATATTTTGATATGTTTTTTATATATATTTACACACTTAGAGCTGGTATACATTATATATACATATGTATTTGTTTACTATCTTGTTTTTTAGGGTGTATTAAGGTGTATATATTATATAAGGTTGACTATGTACGTTGAGTCCTTAGTAAAAAGTTTTTAGATAAGTTTTTGTTGTTTTTATAGTGTATAGTTTATGTATTTTTATTATTGGTTTTTATAAATTGTATTGAGCAATAATACATTTAATAACAGGATAATCCACTTAATTGATTTGTTAATTAATTAATCAATCAGGTGACTAAGTATTTAAGAGCATTTTACACTGGCATTTATGGATTCTGATGAAGTCTAGAAGGAATAGATGAAAGCGCGCTCAATCCTTTGTATGTGTCGTATTTTTGTCTTGGTGTTTTATTAAATGCTCGTTTCTATCAACTGAACATTTCACTTGTCTTCTTGGAGAATTAAAGTATTGGCGTTGTGGCTTGAGCAACATAGGAGGATACCCTTTATGGTATTTAGCTAGCGGATTTCTTTTTGTTTTTCACTTACCTTAACACTTACAAGGCAGCATTCCACTGCTCACCTTTAACATCTCCTCACCAACCCAATACCACCAAGTCCAAACAACCTCCACCGTGAATCTTTCACCACTTCAAACTGCTTCCACCAATTATCTGCCAGAGGGGGAACAGAAGAGGGGCAAGTCTGTCCCTCTTCTCCACACACCAGCCCCAGAGTCTGTTCCCCCTCACACCCTACCCTCACCAAATAGTCCATGCAAAAACAACCCCAAATTCAAATTAAATAAATCAAGTCCAAATTCACTAAGGTGAACCCCGTCTGCCCTAAACCACATAGGATCCTTATCATCAAACTCACAGTGCTAAATAGTACGCACACCCATCCTGTTCAACTGTTTTTCTAATGTAAAATTCACATACCTACGAGTCCTCCCAAATGCAGAAATCTTCTTTGCATCCCTCTAAACTAAGTGAGGAATAATATCAGACCAAACAAGGCATACCGATGTATAAAGCTTTCTTAAGGCTATAAAGTCTTCACAAATATGATAAACTAGCTACCTCTTTGGTACCACGCCCAAATCATTACCTGCTAGATGAATCAACAGAATTCGAGGCAACACCCACTGGCTCTGTAACATCGTAAATACCTGAAGTAACCAGTTCCAGTTTAACCCTCTAATACCATGGTAGGTAATCTTCCATCCAAAATGCTGCAAGCCCGAGTAAGTGCCATTGCTCCTAAGCGCAGCCCACCTAGCTGCCCAATACAAGAAAGAGTGGCCTAAAATATTAATCCTTTTACCTAAAAAAAAAAAATAACAATAACTTAAAAAATACCAGTCCTTATTTAATATAAGTCAAAAGTGCCTTAGAAGACCACCACCCCATCCTTTTAATAACTTCAATTAAACTGCCTGCTTTCTCTAGGTCAGTTGCCCTACTCATCCTAAAGAATGACTAGGAAATGTGTCCCCCTGAAGGCCCACACTGAAAAAAGGCTCTTCTCATGACTAATTTCAACTGCACCCCCCCCCATTAACACCGTACCACCTATGGATGTAAAAACTAATTCATGTGCCCTACCCTCTCTAGCCACACAAAATCTCCTTCCTTATCTAACCAGACACATCCAATCTGGCCTAACTTTCCCCAAAACTATAGATGACGCTTTCCCTTCCTGATCAGTTTATGATGATCTCAACCTAATGTGTGGCACCCTTGGCAACTTCAGAACATCATCCCATACCAGTGACCCCAGCAACTCTGACACCCGAAAAGCTCCACAGTACATCCATACACTCAAAGTACCCCACACCACATATTCCTCTGAGCATCCACATACTCTGCTTAAACCCTGTAACAATATTCTTAAAATTCCTGTAGTCACCGGCCATCTCCTATCCCTAGTTGGGCCTTCCCCTCTACCCTATCCTTTCAACACTTGCCCAACTGTCCAGGATTTAGTTCAATCCTCCAGTTTGGCCGACCAAGCAAACACACCAATTGCTGCCAAAATCACTCTCACTGATCTCACTGCCTTGCTCTGTGCCCTCAGTGCTGCTAAATAATGCAACAATAAGTGTTCTGACCACACACATTCCTCATCTGGTAATTGCCTCACAAAACTATCAAAATCATGCAATGCCCTACCGAACGCATTCCTGGTGGTTACTGCCCATGACTGATGAACCAACCTGTCGATCACTGCTGCCCAATCTGCCAAACCTCATCTGGTAACACCATGGGGTTCCTTGCTTCTGTTGGAGCCACCTTCTGAAACCTGGAAAACTGAAAGCAAAACAGGCTGTCAGCAATCTCATTCTTTACTCCCAGCACATGTACCCCTGTGAAAGAAAAATTAATCAAGAAACTCTGCAACACTAGCTTATGAAGAGCCAACAACAATCATGCAGATTTAGCCACCTTAGCTTGAAAAACTCTCACCACAGCAATATTGTCTGAATTAAACACTACCCTGCTACCCCTCAAACGATCCTGTCACAGCACTGATGCAGCCCAAATTGGCATAAGCTCCAGGAAGTCAACATCCCGCTTCCATTCCTCTGGCCAATGAGACGGTCATGGCACTGAAAATCATTGCCCAGCAAAAAACACTCCCATACCCAAACTCCCAACTGCATCTGTAAACAACTGTAAACTCCTTTGACATACACAGTCTGTCTGCTAAAATGTGATCCCATTAAACTGCTGTAAAAACTGCAACCACAAAGCTAAGCCCTCCCATGCTAACTTGCTAACCCTTACCCTGTGGTGCTTACTTCTACCTCTTTTCAAAAGGAAAGTCACTGGCCTACAAAACGTACATCCACAATGCACTGCCCTACAAGCAAAATTCAACAACCCCAAATGCTACATGAAATCTCTCACTTGAACCTTACTTCTAGACTTCATCCATACTATTTTGTCATGTAGTCTATCTATCTTCTCTCCCAGCAAGTGAAATAAACCTAGACCTGCTTCCACATTCAAACCCAGTTAATCTAACACCTTCACCAGGCCCTCCAGCTTATGCTTAGTCAGTGGCACTCCCAACTCCTCGCACATCTCCAAAAACCCATGCATCGCTACCTGTGCCCCCTCTTTCCATTCATCCACTAGCAAAAATGCATCTAGGTAATGTACTGCTCTCTGCCCTTCCACCCTCTGTTGCCATATCTAGTGTAAGGCCATACTAAACTTTTCAAAATTCGAATAAGACAGTGCACATCCCATTGGCATAGCTGTGCCAAAATAAAAACTATCCCCCACTACCATGCCCAATAATGGGCAATCCTCCTCCCAAACTAGCAACAGATGAAAGGCTGACTCAACATCCACCTTCACCAGCCAGGGGTCCTCAAAACTTCTAATGATGCTGACCCCATCATCCAAGGACGCATACGTCGTGCTAACCTCCTCCCCAAGGAAGAAATCATTGACAGAGTCACCTTCCGGGTAAGATAAATGATGTATTGAATGAAACTCACCCTTTCTCTTCTTGGGAAGCAAACCCAAAGGTGGCACTTTAAAGTGATAAATGGTGGACTATGAAAGGGGCCCTAACAGCCTATCCGCCTAACACACCTTCTCAATCAAAGCTCCCAGCACATCCTCCCTCCCTCACACTGACTTCAGATTTTTCCCCACCTTACCATCCCCCACTAAACTTGACTTGATCAAAAATCTCCTTGAAAATCCCTTAACCAATTCTCCCACCACTGCTGGCAGGGGATTCTGTGCCAGCAGCTCCAGCAGGACATGCACCTTAATAGGTGAATGGGTCCCCTGGGCAACCCTGCATTGCCTGAAATGTCCCCCCCTTTGGCCATGAAAACTGGCCCTACCCCACAACCCTTGCAGCCCAGTGGGTCGCCCACTCCATCCTCTCTGACCTGGAAAGGATGATGCCTGACCCCCAAACTGACCCTCACCTCTGCCGCATTGCATTACTGAATGCCTACCTATGCACTTTGAACAAGCGTGGGAGAATCTGCAACCTGTCCAGGAACATCTCCCAACATTAGAAGCCCAACATACTCTGACACCCCCTTCTGCAGGCTTACCTGCTCTACTTCCCAACCCGAAGCACTCCATTACATTGGACAGCCAGATATCGGGGTGTCTATCCTCCCAGTGCATGGATTTGCCAACTGCCTTCCTCTTGTGGAATTTCTGATCATACCATAGCCATGCATTACCAGGCCGTATCCTTTGTGCCTCTTGTATAGTCAGAAAATAGGCCAGGAACGAAAGGGCTAAAGTATTATCCCTTTCCAACCCCACCTCCATGTAATATATGAAACCCAAGACCCAATTTCCCCATGTCCTCTGCCAAAACTTACCCAGATGACTGCAACCTAATGCCACCAAGGCAGTAAAGAGGTCTTTCCCGTTTGCCGTCTCAGCTTCCAGCAGGCACTGCACCCAGTCAACATTAATTAACTCAAAAATATCTATGTATTCTCCCTTCCAGATCTTCTCCTTCACCATAAGCAAGATGAGAGGAGTCAAAAGGATCGCTGCACCCTCCTGTCCTAATGCCTGCATCATCGACCAATCCATTGGTCATGTCCCAAAGTCTGACTCTACCTCCTTTAAGCAAGGGTCCATGTCTTCCACCAGCAAAAAGAGATTACTATCAAAACTCAAATCATGACCCACTAATTCCTACAAACCCACACCAGCAGCTCTGCCTCCACTGACATCCTGCGAGACCCTGGACCATCCATTAACCCTGCCTTCTAGCCCCACACTCAACCCCAGGCACTCACTCCCTGCTACCTGTCCCTCAGCTTCCCCCCGGCAGAAACTAACAAATCATTACCTGTCAGGGCTGAAGGTGGTGCCACCAGTGTTGCAACATCTGTTGTCCTCTCCTCCACTTTCAGTGTCTGCCCTGCTCACTTGGCTCTGGTTGCTCATGTACTGCTCCCTGTCTGCCATCTCTTCTGAGTCTTGGGATCCTGATGCTGGTAGCCACATCCTCATTCAGCATCCCCCGGAACAGGTCTTCTGCTTGTGCCATGATGCTCGCCCATTTCTGCCTCAACGCCCATACCTCTGCCATGATTTTTCAGCTCAATGCCTGAAATACAAACAGACAGTGTAAGTATATGACTAAAGAACAACAACAAAAAAACTCACACCTTTAAACACATAGCAATCCCCTGCCAGCCTTTCCATGACTTAGCAACAGACCCTCCTCCACTCAGTACTGCAGCACGTGTTCAAAGCCCCAGCCAAGACCCCAAGAAAGATAAGAGATCCACTCAGATTATTTTCACTTCTGCTCCTAAAACCCTTATAGACCTCTATTTTTTTTTATCTAAACCAAGCTCCACTTTACTTACCTCGATCCAGCTGCACTCCCCACAGAAGCTGCTTAACATGGTGTCCCTACCTTGACTAACATGATAGCAGCACTATGGATCTGGTGAAGGTATGCACAGCCACCAATGACATACCTCCACCAGTGACATACCTCCACCAGTGGCATACCTCCACCAATGACATACCTCTATCAGTGACATACCTCCACCAATGACATACCTTGCCCTCCTCATTATCTGAAACCTTTATTTTTTTTATTTTTTATTTTTTTTTATGATATGTGGAAACCTACCTGTCCCTTGAGCCTAGAGCAGTAAGCCCAGCGTAACTAAAGCCTCTGACCCTCACACTTTAACTTATTTTATTATTATATATTTTTTTTCTTAAATAATGCTACAGGCATTACTGTGCATGTGCAGCCAGCTGTTAACAGCAGAGGGAAGCCCGTGAAATGACACTCCATCTCCCCTATGCCCACTAGCCACAGGTGGGTCCGCTGGGTCCAGCCTTCCCATATGTTCTGTAATTAGGTGTGTTTAATTACAACATAAACAACAGCCTTCCAAATTAGTTGCAACAGCATGCAGTAATATTCCCATTAACCCAACACACCAAGGTTCCAACAGTTGAACAGCAAGCATAACACATGCATATATTGAATGACAGTGGACATTCCAATGGCATGCAGGGATGATTGGTTCCAACAGGCCATCAAGATTGTGGTGTTTGAACAGGGCACATGCATCAAAGTAAATGCAGATATTTATAGAACAATAGGACATATGCCCCAACAAATGTTTTGAGATTAGACATACCCATTGAGGTGTGGAATTGCATTGTTTATGCACATGCAGTAGGGTGTAGAAAGAAACCTCAATTAACATCTTATAAGTACTTTTAGTCTACACTACATTCCTATTGACTGCAGGTGTATATCCCCTACATGTATTATTACACTTGCCAACATGCATTACGTTGTGTAATGGGTTTGGCTAGTTCATTATATACCTGACCTATATCTGACATAATAACTGCCAGGATGCAGATGTTACTGCTACATAGTTATTTATTTTATTTATATTTCTATATCTACATATCTGGATGTGTTCACATGACATTTTCAGTTAAATTTCTACAGAACCCTACATTTCGTGTAGCACACTCACATTTCTGGGGAACACTTTAACAAGCTACTCGTGTGCCAGATTTACTTATGCATGCCAGCCATTAACTGACTGTTGAGGACTGTATATATGCTTCATAGCTACTGGCACTTCCATCATCCACTTTATATGGGACTGCCCAGTGGGTTGACAGCACTTATTACAACAGTACTATTTGTATAATGCAAGGGTACAACAACATTTTAAAGTAAGTGACACAGACACACTCCAAGTATTATACCTTTATTAATTACATTACACACTTTTCTACAGGCTCTCTCTTTTATTTCATATTACAGTGCATACGGAAGACATATTCAAGACATATTATACCTTTATTAATAGGTTACAACACTCTTTTTCAGGCTCGCTCACTTATTTTATGTGACAGTACATGCAGAGATATTATTCCGGACTTATTTTACCTTTCTTAATTGGTTACTACATTCTTTTTCTGGCTCTTTAACTTATTTTATATAACAGTGCATGCAGAGGAATTATTCAGGGCATTTTATGGCTGTATTGGGCTACAACACTTTCTTTCAGGCTCTCTCACCTATTTTATATAACAATACATGCAGAATAATTACTAACCTACCTGGTGGCACAGCCTTAGCAGCCTATCTGCATAGGCTTGCTGATTTGCAGCATGGACACCTGCAGCTGTGAAGTAAATGAAGGGATATTGAGACATACCTATCCATTATATAGACTAAATTAGCATGTCTTATTTACTGCATTCCATGGCTACCTACTCAGTAGTGGGGCATCTTGCATCCCACGGGCCTCCTCTATCCATCGGTTCAGTAGGTCCTGCTTCTGTCTCTTCAGGTCTGCATGGTGGTGACGGACCTGCTCACCAGTCTGAGGAACGCCTGTGGCACTGGTGAGATAATAAGCTAACCGGTTCCAAGCCTCTGCCTTGTACTCCGCCCCTTGGAACTGGCCCTGCAGGAGTCTTCTCTCATGATGGTGGACAAGGAGCCAAACCATGTATTTTGACTCCTCGATGCCCCAGCGTTGCGCTCAAAAGCATGTACCCTCTCCAGCATCAGCCATTCTAACCGCAGATGGGAGCTACAATCAGTTATGGTGAGTATTCCCACCTATGGGGCTTAAATATGCCGCATTTCCCACACTTTTTTGTGATTGGCCGTTTCTGAAAATTCTCAGCTGACTGCAGACCTGCTTAGCAATGGTTAATCTACCAGTTATAAGTATATGTATGTTAACAGTGGCTATTTAGCCTAAGCTGTCATGGCTTAGTGGTTCAGTACTTTGATTATAGTGCACAGTGTTCCGGGTTCAAACCTTGTCATTGCTTTTTATTTTACTGCTGTCCAGACAGGCTAGGGGGTGTGGCTGTGTTTAGGCAACTTTGCTCTATGTTGCTCCACGTTGCCCGACGCTGTGAGGGTTGGCAGGGTGCACACCTCCATGCAAACCGATTGCGCTGGGTAAAGTGCTATGTAGCTATGGGCAAATATATTGTGCTGGGTAAAGCACTGCTTAACTACGGGCACCTATATTGCACTGGGTAAAGTGCTATTTAGCTATGGGCAAATATATTGCATTGGGTAAAGCGCTATTTAGCTATGGGCAACTATACTGCGCTGGGTAAAGCGCTGCTTAACTATGGGCAATTATATGTCAGGATCCTTTATAAATATACATTTTGTTCACTGATACATAGGCCATTTCAATGCTTTTCAGTAAAATGTTATTCATATATGTCCGGAATTATTTCATATACTAATTTAAAACATAAAATAGAAAGCGGAGTTGTGGGACTCGAACCGTGAACGCCTCCTTTTTGTGTGAAGGCTCTAACAATATGCTATTGCTATTTGGCTTAATTTGCATAAACATTCCTTGTTATGCTCTTCAATGTCGACATTGCTAACTGCAGCTAAGCAATGGGCACACCTGCGCAAAGATGCGCAAATACGGGAAGCTATATCGGGAATTAGAAAAAAAAATTAAATGTTTTACTTTTTATAACTGTGCTAGGGGTTTACAATGTGGGGGAGTGTAGTGTTGGGTACGTAGATATTTGAGTGGACTTGCTCATGTGTGTTGACATTTCACAATTCGGTCTCTTGCAGGGGCGTGGACCTTTGGACTGCTTGGCAGTCAAACACACCCCCTGCCTTCCTGCACAGTCATTGTTAGACTTGGAGTGGAGTCAGCATGCCCTCATGAATATGCATGGCATGCTGACATCATACCGTTCAACTGCAGTTTCCGAGTAAGACTTATGTAGTCTTACACGGAGGATTTGTGAATCCGGGGGAATTAAATTTGTAAATAATGTAAATTTAGCATATAATGACTCCACTACAATACATTGAATAATAAAATAAATCATATTATTAAGAGGAACTGCAAAAATATGGTGAAATAAGAAAAACAAATCTTAGTAAATTTATTCAGCACATTTAACTGTTTAGCTTCTCTAAGCAACAATATGTTTGTCTTGATTAAGCTGAATAATAAATATAATTTTTGTATAGTATAATACTGAAAACATTAAAATATTAAAGCATAGAACAGAATTAGAGACAAAAGAACTTCTTATTATGATTTTAACTAAATTCTAAATTTGCTAAACTGTAAATAATCTTCCTGAGATACTAGCTTAAACATTTCCTATCTTAAAAGAAATTTAAATCTAAGAACAATATAAAAGTAAAAGTAATGTAAGTTTGGGCAACCTCTATTGTATAAATTAAATATAAAGCATCAATACACATTTGCTCATAGGATTTGCAAAGAATGAGAAATATTTTCCACCAAGAATAACATTTTTGCTTTTGTGATCAATATAAGAAGGCACTGTGCACAGTAAAAGGGATCCAGAATGGCACTGCCATAAGGTCCTTAATACAGATTAGCATATTCTAATTGTTAAAGAGGTCTATTTAAAAAGAGAACTTTCTATAAAATAATATAATTATTGGACATGAGCACTGATTTACTTTATTCATTTTAATCTGACCAATATAATTAATGGTAATCTTTAAATGATAGATTAGGCATCATCAGTTGAGTTATTAAGAACTGGGCAGGAATCCACCCCAACCTCAAACTACCATCTGATCACAGCCCACAAGGCCAAGATCACACTCCCGACCCTCCCCCCCCTTTACTTGAGTTCAAATGATCAAGTTCTTCTATGCCAAGACATGATGCAACTTATATTTTGCAACATTTGAAATAGAGCTCTGTCATTTTAAGACAGGTATTATGTTTCTACACAAACAAATGAACTTAACTGTAAAGAGCTGATGTTTTAACTTGCAGTAGTCTGGAGTTTGTCAACAGAATTATAATAGTACAGGGGCAAGAATGTCATATTCAATGTGAGTTTACAGTAAATTAAAACATAACCATATGACATCTCATGCAAATTAAAACTCGAGCGTACAGGTCCGACCCCATGAAGTCCAAGCAGACAACAACCTAGGACTCAAATTCATACCCCAGCACAGATATCCTTGTATACAGCTAATGTAATCATTTGAATTAATATTATATTTTAGCTAATGCAATCATTTGAAATTATATTTTATTTTAGTTAATGTAATTATTTGAAATAATACTTTATTTTATCTCTCTACTGCCAGTTATTTGTAAAAGAACAATTATTAATTAACTCATCAATTATTGTCTAAAATGGGCAAATAGAATCATTTCCGAGTTCTAAACACTTCTAATTAGAATAGGAACTGAATGACAGAAACATAACTATCAGCTTTGTAGATAACATCTTTTCCAAAGTGTCTGAAATGGCTGAAGTAGTTTGCACTGCCGAAAGTGAATAAAACTGTTCCAAGAAGAGTTCAGAAGACCAGAAGAATCTCGTAAACTCCGCAGGAATCCAAGTGGGTGTAAATAAGCAATGTGAAGATAAGTAAGTGTGTCTCGAGCACATGACAAGAGATAAAGATTTACCACAGACAATCTAAGTAATTAAAGGCAAAAGCTGAAAACTTTTTAAAGACCCATGTAACTTATGTAACTGTGAAAACACTATGGAACCTCTTATCCAGCAATTTTGTAAAGTTAAAGCATACATAAAAAAGTGTTGCAATAAATTAAAAAGGAAATGGCTTTATAATAGGAGAAATTAGTCTTAAAAATGTAGAAACATTTTGACTAGAGGATAGTCATTAAACTTTGTTCATAGACATTAAAGCTGACAAATTCCCAGAATGCTTAATAATTGAAATTCTAATATGCCTAGCTGGAAAGCAAGCATATATTATAGAAAAAAATAGATTAGTTTAAGCTCATAAAAAATAAACAAAAGTTTTTATTTTAACTTTTTCCTGATGTGGATCCCTTTATCTGAAGTGAAACAGGTAGCAAGTGTAAATGCCAGTCCATTCCAATTTGAAAATTACAGGTTCCTATTTCCCTTCCATAACTCAATCAACTGACATTGTCAAGGTCACTTCCATTAGCTAGCGCAAAAGTTCCCTACAAAGTATAAATCACATCCATGGTTTGTGCATGTAGTTATTTTCCCCAGACCAGAATCTGATACTTTTCCCAACTCACTTGTTAAGAAAGCACGTTTTAGCATTATTCTTGCACTTTTTTTGCATGCCGTGTTTTGCTCAAACATTCTTTAAAAATCAGAGTGAATGAAGCCTGGTAGTCAACATAATGTGTTAATCCATTTGCTTATTCTTGTCAAAATGCTGTAACTAAATAAATCTGTAATCTAGCTACATATTCAAGAGTTGTAGTGCCATTTTGTGTATTGTTTAAATGTTTGCTTTGCTTGATTTTTTCATCTGCATGCTGAAGAATGACTAGAAGAAAAAAGCTGGCATCTCTGTAGTGCAGAGGTTATGATTGTCCTTTATCCAACCTGAAGTCAAACAGCTGGCCTTGGAACTGAATGAGTCATTCAGAAGTAATGTTTGAGTACCTGTAGAATACTCCCTAACTGAGGAGACAGTTGACTATGGTCATGCTGAAGGGATGGTATAGGATGATCAAAGAGCAGTCGCTAAACAGAGGCTAGTGAGAATAAACTCAAGGAACCAGCTAAGGAGTTCTTAGGCTATATAGCCAGGAAGTGAGAATGCGTGGAAGATTGCAGGTGAAGAGTCTTGGAACAGCACACTGTACACACTTTCTTGCTTAACAGCAGAGAAAGAGAGAGTTGGGTATAAGCTGACAAAGAAATTTAATTTACCTTACAGGATGATAATTGCAAACTCCATGGCTGTACCTCTCCCAGACAGGATATATGTGACAGGAGAAAGCAAGAATGAATAGTTCAATAAAGAGTACAGGATTACCTGGTCAATTGGGGGTGGGAGTTTTAAAAAAATCTAAACCAGAGCAGACATAATAATTTTTTTTATCTTGCAAAGTATGTACATTCTCAAGTACAAATGATTCTGCATTGTCTGAGTCGGTTACTTCTTGTAATCTTTGAATAATGAAGTGCATCCGTGGTGGTGCTGCGGTAGCGTTGTCGCCTCACAGTAAGACGCTGTCCAGTTCGATTCTCAGCTTGAGCATCTTCTGCATGGAGACATGTGTGAATGGGCATACCTTCGTTGAAGGTTGTGCGTCAGGGCTGGTAACTCGGCACGTAAAAATCAACTACCAATCATTAGCAGACCGGAGTTCCGCTGTGGCGACCCCTAACTGGGAAAAGCCATAAGGCACAACAACAACAACATCGATGACTTTTCAAGGTCTGCATCAAACTCACTTTTCTTTGTATGGAACATGTGCACTCACTTTGAATAGCATACCTATGCAGACCTAATAATTTGGAAGGTTTATTATTATGGCCTTATAGAAACCATCCACAGGTGTTTAATGTTCCAGTATTAATATCATTTTAAAACACTTGTCTGTGGTAGAAAAAGTTTTTGAAAAACATTTTTTTTTGCATGACATCTGCATTAGTACACATGTCCCTTCGTAAGCAAACTCACAAAATGGCTCTTCCTATGTTTTAGTAGCTGGCTTATGATACAATACCTTGTTTACATCCAAAAGGACATGTGAAATGCAAAACCCTTTACATCCAAAAGGACATGTGAAATGCAAAACCCAGTCCCCCTGAATCTCACATTATACCTAAACAAACCTGATTTGGCATCATGTTTAGGAATTATGGCCAAAGCATTTCTTGTATTGATTTGTTTTTGTGCAACACAATTATACCATGAAATGTTCCTGTGATTAGCTTGTGCTGATTGAAACCAAATTGATCCACCTCTACTGTTACGGGCATGATATTCATTAATTTTATGTGAATATATTGTTTACCTTTTGGTCTACACTTTATAATTTCATTAGGACATTGGAGTTAGGGTTACAAGATTCCCTTTTTTCTGACAGAGGAAAAGATGCACTGTGACTTAGAAGGACAACATCATGCTGTAGGCAACTCTTCCAAATTATATCGGACATTTTCATCACTATGAAATTAGAATGGCATTACCACATTTAAAGCATATCTTGTTTTTTTTTTTCCTTTTTGCAGCATTTCAGAATTAAGCAGCATTCTTATTTCTTATCAGATTAAACTAGCATGAAATTTCATGCAGCTTTCTTTACAAATGTATTGCCTCTTGCATCCTATTATGTTATACAGACAGAATTAATAAATAAATAACAATGCAACTGAACAAAAATGGCAACAAGCAGCAAATAAAATAAAATAAAACTAGGAAAATTGTAAAGATGAGATTTCATTCACATTTTCTGTGAATTGTCATTATTGGTTAAAGTGATCAATATTGATAATTATTCAAAAATTGCAGAAAAAATTATTTTCATGTGGCACATGAAGCTGGCACTGGAATAATAACAATATCCTTTTCTAGAGAAAATATATATATGGTTCCAAGGTATAGTTTGTGGAACTGAGAAAATACTGCATGATGTCCTCATAGCAAAACACCAGCAAAGACATTCCTTCATTTTTGAACTGCCTAAATTACTTTCAACTACAATAAGTACAGATTTCTGTGACAAAAACAATGATACAGATTATCAGTTATGTTGCTGTATGAATACTTCATGGTTACTGTTAATGACCATGTGAGCTTTAATATCTTCTCCTTCTTACACGTAGAAGGCACATTTTTTCTCCATGTTTACAAAAACAGTTTTCATTAAATTTGACAATGTCCTAACTTTTTATTTTACCTTCTACCAGGTGACTATCAGCCATTTACAATCGGTTAGCCTATCCATTCCTTGAATGGTGAGACCCAACATGGAAGCAATCTTTATATCAGCCTTCAGGGTTTTTATGGGTTATTATCTTAACCCTATACCACTGTAACTGATTTCAAGGCTAAATATGCCTTCCTTACATTCATTGTCATTTCAAGGCTACCATCTGGCAGTAGTTTTGCAGAACCAAGCATGTTCCAAGCCCTTGTGCTGCCCACTGTATACCTACATCTGGTTGGCATTGCAAAATTATGTCCTGCCTGACCCCCCCCCCCCCCAAGATAGTATAATCACTCACTCCCTTCCTGATCACCTGGCTTCTTCTGTGCCTATGCTGCTAATTAATATCAGGTCAACTGGGTCACAGTAAGTTCTTCATCATTGTGTACTATGGAGAAAAGGCTAATAGTCTACCTTTTTAACAGCAATATTTCAAGAATATTTTATAACAACTAAGGTATCATTCATTGATTTTTAGCACATTTATAGTCATAAATGAATGATACGGTGAAAAGCTTTATGATCAGCACTGGAAAAGCACCCATAATAGCAAGAATTAAAATTGTCCTTAATGGATAGCAGATGTTTCTTTGTTTGATAGGTTAAAGAGATTATACACAACCTACAAAATAAATAAATCCAAAGAGGTATATATATATATATATATATATATATATATATATATATATATATATATATAAAACACCTCTAATAACAGGGATATTATACATTAATGAACATTGCAACAAGGAGAAATGAAGTAGTAAAGAAACATCACTCATGAACAGAACAAAATGGTGAAAAATGTATTCTTTAAAAGGCAGGCATGACAGAATAAGTTTCATTAGTTTCCAAAAGGAGATTTGTTACTGAAACAGGTCAACCAAACAAGCATATACTGCTGTACAAACCAAAATTATGCTACATCTGAGACTTAAAGAATCCTTGACAACTGTTACTAATGACAAACTTAATATAATTTAATGTTTTTTTTCTTATGGTATATAATAAAGATACTGATGCTTCTGAGTCTTCTGCAATAATCAGGCAAATCATTTATACCAGTGAATAATTGCTGTCTAAATGTTATAAAGATATTATAAAGAAATCTATGTTGTTTAAATACAAAGTTTCTAATAGATAACTTATTTTTTTCTTACACAACTTTGGATAGTGTAGACCAAAAACTGAATGCATTCAAATTTGCAATATAAACTAAACATTCCTTGATATGCATAACAAACTAATTCAATTGAATTATCATTTAGGAGTAAGATGTTAATAAAGTCTAAATGTGCATTTTTCTAAAAGTTCACTAATTCTTGAAGAAGAATATTATTTATTTATAAAAAATGATTTTTTCCCATACTTTCAATATAGATATGATATATAGATGTGATATGCAGGCTAGCCACCCCACGGTGTAAACCTTGGCAATAGATGATTGTCACTGCTGATGTGATATCCTGACCCCATGTGCAAAAATGTGAAAAAGAGGTTGTGGATGGATGGATAGATGTGGTACAGATCTCAACTGATTATTATGCTTTATCCCAATGGATGGTCCATTATCACTATATAGATATAGATCTTGGAAACGGTTAGGTGCATCTAAGCTGCAACTGGGAAAGTTAATTTTAAATACCACACGGGACAACTGTCTAGGCCTAAATGGCCTGCAAAGGCAATTAACCTAGCAGTAACCCATGAACCTACTTGAACTCATAACTAGCAATCAGATCTTTGGGATTATCTTGAAAGGTGCCTCTGGAAAACTTCATAGATTTTACTGGAAGCATTTCACCTCTTTAAATAAATGGATTATTACAGTGTTATGAATAGTGAATGCTTTAGGAATGATGCATAACATTCATTACTGTAGAACTTCACAAAGATAATGGAACACAGACATAATATAATACCTCTTCTTGGACTGACAAAAGTTTTGCAATTATTATGTCATGCTTTGTTCCTGTGTCTTTGTGTCTCTTATTTTTTTTTTCTTACTATACAACTCTTTATTTTAAGAGTCTTTAAATGCTGAAAAACAAATCAAGGAGTGCTTTTGAACTAAAGTAGTATTGTAATGCAGTCTTGTTTTGTTTAAGTTGTGTACATATAATGTCTATAACTAGTGTGTGTCTTTTGCAAATAAAGAGATCATCTCTTTAATGGTTCATTATTTCTAATTTGTAATTCATTTATTCTAGAGAATGTGGCCATTGAATTTATGTCTCTACCATGCTTGCTTTACCATGTCAGTTTTGAAATTACTTTGGTCCATGTTAACCAACAGATTGTAAAAGACCTCTATGAAAGCACAACATCCAGTATATTTGTTTAACTGCTTTGTTTACTATTTATTAATTTCATCTTTCTTTCTGTGTAAGATAGACAAAATTGTGCAGAATATGCACTTTTCAATCTTTCTTATTGTAAGTGTTATAAAAACAGTTCAGTCTTGCTCGTGTCTGCACAAACCCCATTTGCCTTTGAAGCACCATTTTATACATGGCTGCATAATTCAAAGCACAGGTAAAATTCTGCATAAATCGTTACAATCTTCTTTCACCAGGGAACAATCTGTACTAGGATGCATGCTTCCATTATTTCTTCCATCAAGGCTTGTAATGTTTCATTCCTATCTTATTTTGTATATCCCCATTTGACACATATCTTTTCATGAAAATTTTTTTTTCTAGTCTAAATTTTCATGGATGCTCTTACAGAAATTCATTAAAACAGGAACATATGCAGCATGTATGGTTCTCTGGTCATTAGCTCTTCACTAGACCAGCCTTTTAAAAGCTCAGGCTCTTTTTCCAAACAGTTTTCTTTTTATGTCACTAAAAATCTTGCAGTTGCCTAACCTTTTTAAGGATAGATTCTTAGAAAAATATTTACTTTCACTACCAGCAGTAATCTTCTTCTTCTTCTTTCGGCTTTATCCCGGTTAGGGGTCGCCACAGCGGATCACCTGTCCGCACATTGAATGGCAGTGGAGTTGTTTTGTTGTTGCGTTTGCCCCGGCGCCCCCCACAGCCACAGAGCACACACACACACACACACACTAGGGACCAAAGAGGTCCAACCAATCCACCTGCATGTCTTGGGATGGAGAGGAGGGAGCAGCAGAGGGAGAAAACCACGCCCACACAGGGGGGACATGCACACTCCACACACAGAGGCACCCCAGCCGAGGATCAAACCGGAGAACCTCTTGCTGTGAGGCAGCAATGCTAACCACTGCACCACCGTGGCCGCCCCTATGGCTGTTTTATTTATTTATTTTTTATTTTTTTTTCTATGCTGAACCAGAACAGTTTATTAGGAGGTCACTAAGCTGTAGTGGTAATTGTACAGAACACAATAAAGCGGGCGTTATGGATCATGTCTCATTTTACTGCCCAGAAAGTTCTTTCTTTCTTTCCTGTACATCATATCACTTTCTCATCTGATCTTTGCAAAATTTGCCTTGTGATTACTTTGTAATTACAAAGAATTAGTTATGCATTTCTGCCTCATGTGTTGCACTCCCCATTAACTATCACCTTCTAGTAAAATAATTATTAGGTGCTATTCACACACCAGTAAATGTTATCAGGTGTCCCTTCTTCCCGCAGTTCTTATGCTACCTGCCTCTGTAGTGCTATGATCACCTGTAATTCTTTGAACTCTTCTTTAACTCACTCCTATATTGCCTTTTTGTATACATCCAGTTAACACCCATAGCTTCTTATGGCATCCAGATCTTTTTTTGAATCTGGCTTCTTTAACTAAGTGACTTACCAGTTAATAACAGTCAATATTACAAAAGGCAACAATGTATTAACAACATGAAACTAAGAGTGTTAATGTGTGAGAAATAAATCACTGTTTGCTGGCTATTATTCATAGTTTTTAATTTATGATCATACTTCCTTAACTGAGAGACATGCTATTAAGGGATATGGTATGAAAAACCATGGTGAGAGTCTTGAAAATTCATTGTCAGTATCCATTTATACAATGACGGCTCATTTGTATTAAAAAACGAGCAAGTTGATTGGTCATCCCAATCAGCTTACTTATTATAAATTGCGTATATACCAGCAGAATAAGGTTCAGCCGCTGAACTATCATTGAGCGTCAAGACTTTCTATTGGAATATGCTGAGGGACAGTGCAAAATAGAAGAACAATTAGGTACCTTTTCAAAAATAAGGAAAGAGAAACATACCTGATTTACTTCTATTTCTGCACTGTCCCTTTTAAAATCTCAATAGGAAAAAAAAAAAAAAGAAAGAAAAAAACAGCAACTGAGATTCTCTTTTCTCCATTGCGTCTCTTGCACTACAGTAATGTACACTGCAAGCATGGGTGTGTAAGTCCCATATGCATACTCAGAAGATGTGCTAACAAGAACCAATGTGGAAGAAGACTGAAGTGCCTTATACAAAGACATTGGGTAGGATTCACGAAGGCTTGCACGGAGTGTAAGAGACGTGTAACACTCCATGCAAGCCTCGCGATCCAGGAACAGCCCTAAACTCCGTGTAAGAGACCAGCTAAAACGTTTCTTACACAGACTGGGCGTGGACATGCTAAATACCTCACTTGCAGCCAAAAGGTATGCAAATGAGGTATATTAGCGATCCACCAAGCAGAAACCAGCCCGTGTAAGAGACATTTTAGCTGCAGAAATATACTCAGTTGACAACCGAGTACGTTTCTGCAAAATTCACAACGGAGCCATGTCAGCTCCAAATAAAGGGTGAATATGTGTCAGGCAGCATGCCAATGGTCAAATATGTGGCCATTGGCAAGGTAACCCGATGCAAAAATAATAAAAATATAATTTTTTGCAGCCCCACGCAAACAGGCTGCACTGTATAAAACATAAAAATGAAGGTTATAAACCCACAAATGTGGGTTTTATGCAATACATGGAATGACAATGCAGGGACCAGCAGACCAAAAACAACATGGCCACCGTGTAGTGGTTGCTAAGGGGGGAAGCTGAGTGTAAGACATGTAATTAAGCATTAGTAGGCAATCTCAGGTGAAAACAATTAGAAGCAGGCAATTAAACAGGCAGAATAGTAGCCCAGCCCAGCACTTAAAACTCTGCAAACAGCAGTGCAGGATGTTTCTCTCAAGAGACACTGCAAGACAGGAGTAAGCTAATAGAAGTGAAACCTGAAAAAGCTTCACTCAGAGCAGAAATGTTAGGGGCTGCCATAGCTGTCATAATGAGACATAGGCGACTTGCTGAGGGTGGTGACAATGCAGATGGTGCCAGACAGCCCACAGTCACATAGCAAATGAGCACAGTCTGAGTAGTGTAAGAGATACATAAGGGGGATGAATAGAGTAGGAGATAGGTGACATCACAGGGAGGAATGGTAGAAAGAAATGCAGTTCATTGGAGGTCAGTGTAACATGACAGATGACAGACACAGATCAGGGAAAGAGGAGTGCCACAAGATAAGTCTGGGAAAGTCAAGAACTGGAAGGTGTACACTGTTACTTACACTAGAGTTTCTTGCTGGGCGTGCATGCGCACGTGTGCACGCCATGAAGCATGAGTAGGGCAGTGTGCGCGCGTGTAAGGCAGAGTGAGCATGTGGGAGCGTGTTGGTAGATGTTTAACACTGTTTGCGCTGGTGTGTGTGTGTGTAGGGCAGACTGAGCATGTGGGAGCCTGTTGGCAGACTTGTAAGACTGTTTGCACTGGTGTGTGCACGTTTTAACCCGAATAAGTAGATTCTGAACCGTGTAAGCATGTGTGCGCGCGTGTAAGCCACTGTGAGCATGTTTCTGCTGGTATGCACGTTGCTCCCCCCTGAGGAAACAGAGAGGAAAAAGGAAGCAACAGAATTAGTAGGAAGATAGCAGGGAATACTGCTGGAACTAGCAGGTGAAAACAATTAGAAGCAGGCAATTACACAGGCAGAATAGTAGCCCAGCCCAGCACTTAAAACTCTGCAAACAGCAGTGCAGGATGTTTCTCTCAAGAGACACTGCAAGACAGGAGTAAGCTAATAGAAGGGAAAACTGAAAAAGCTT
Organism: Protopterus annectens; assembly: GCF_019279795.1. Lineage (NCBI taxonomy): Eukaryota > Metazoa > Chordata > Ceratodontiformes > Protopteridae > Protopterus > Protopterus annectens. The sequence goes on from NC_056728.1 coordinate 1,900,739,567, forward strand.
CACTCAGAGCAGAAATGTTAGGGGCTGCCATAGCTGTCATAATGAGACATAGGCGACTTGCTGAGGGTGGTGTCAATGCAGATGGTGCCTGACAACCCACAGTGAGGAGACAGAGAAGATTGTACAGGCCCAGGGTCACCTACCACGGGTTACATGAGCTGGAGATAGTAGAGCGCTATAGAGTAGACAGAGAGCACCTGCAGCAAATAGTTGAGCTGTACAGGCCACGCCTCACACACAGAACCAACAGAGGGGAACCCATCCCAGTGGAAACCAAGGTATGTGTTGGCCTAAGAATACTAACAACAGGTACCTTCCAGAGACCAACTGGTGATATGATGGGATATCACAGGCATCAGCCTCCAGGGTACTGCACCAGTTCCTGGATGCCATGTCAGCACATGTCAGTGATCATGTATATTTCCCCAATGCCCGTGAGGTATTGGCCAGCAATATGCATCTCTTCCAGCAAATAGCGGAATACCCTGAGGTAGTGGGTGCAATAGAATGCATGCACATACGCATCAAAGCACCAGCTGGTGAGTGGGGTAGGGCCTACATTAACCGCAAGGGCTTCCCCTCCATCAACTGCCAGGTCGTGTGTGATGCCCAGGGCATAATAATGAATGTGTGTGCTGGCTGCCCTGGGATCTGGCATTTGACACAGCTGTACCAGGCATTTGCCAATGGGGACATCCCACACGGACACCTAGTGGGGGATGCAGGTTATGCACTGGAGTTGTGGCTGATGACACCCATCAGAAACGCATAAACACCTGAACAGGAACGCCATAATGAGGCAAATGCACAAATACGTAATGTAATAGAGCGTGTGTTTGGGCTGCTCAAGTCACGGTTCCGGTGTCTGGACACATCTGGTGGAGCCTTGCAGTACACACCAACTACATGTACCCAAATTGTCATGGTATGTGCTATGCTACATAATAAGATCTTGCAAAAACAGCTGCAGCAGGACCAGCATAGGGCTGGGCCAAACAGCCCCCCACCATTGCCAAGGCCATCACAGGCAGAGCGTGACTCGGAGGAGGAATGACATGAGCCTGCCCCAGTAGGCAGAAGGAGGCATGCCCAGTATGCCCTGGCCTTGGCAAAGAGGCAACGCATAGCACATACACTGGCTCAGTAGGAACCCTGGGAATGATACCCCCTCTGACTCACTCAAATAATAACAGGGATGCCTAAAATGACATGACCTGCTCACAAACATATACAGGGAGTGTAATATGCGCATCCGACAGAGGCAGCCCTGCAGCACCACCTGAGGCATGAATGCCATGTGTTAAGTAATGTAACACCATGTACTATATGCACACCTGAGGACCCTGACTAACATCCACCCTCACCAAGCATGAAGCCACAAAACGACGATGGGATGATAAATAGCAATAACTGGCTGAAGTAATGCAGTTAGTCAAAGGGGAGCCAATGTGTTCCACCCTGGGAAGACATGCGGAGCATGACATGATGCACCACCTGTTAGGGGTGGCGTGCACCTATCAGTCCAGGCCCCATGGATACTGGCAAAGGCTGGCAGTACCCACAGCATGCCCTGAATAGGTAAGTCTCAAAACACAAACCCACCTTCATAGGTACAACAAGGGGTAGGAACCTAGATGTAATGCTACCCAATGCCAGAAGTCTAAACAGCAAGATGTGTGCACTGTAAATGCACACAGTATGGAGAATGTAGATATCAGTCCTGTAATAGAAAACTGGGTCAAGGCTCACATCAGCACCCTAACACTACCAGGTCACACCTCATACTGTGCTGTACAGCCGCAAAACATGGAACAAGCTACAAAAGGAGGGTGACTAGCAATAAATGTCAAGGATAACCACACCCCCATGTTGGTACCACAACAAGAAGCAGCATGGAATAGCCATGGTCAAATACCAATGGCTAAAACTGCCTCTCAGTATATAGCCTGCTGCAGACTACTGTCCTATTACCAGGAACTGCACCTGGCCTATGTTGGAATACATGAATATATCAAGCCCCCCAAACCACATTATAATGCTTGACTGAAAATACCCAGACATACACCGGGAGCATTATACTAGCACCAACACAGTCGGAGAAAAGTTCCCAGAATCCATAAACCAAAATGCCCAGGAACAACGTACCACTCCCACAAGAGGGGTAAGCATACTGGATGTGATAATCAGCAACATGTGTACTGGATGACAAGATGAGAAGTGTATCCCTCACTGGTAAGACCAGACCATAGAGTAATCACACTGGATATACACATCCCGACCCCAGTCCCTGGCCAGAATACCACAGTGAAAAACATGTATAAAGCATAGGTTGCACCCCTCCAAACCGATGTGGAATCCACGAAAGGCCCTGTGCAAGTGCAGAATATGGGACACTGCGCAGAACATGTTATACAGGCCTTCCATGAACACAGCCAGGAATGCTTGGAGTATGCAATCACAAATAACAACAAGACACAATGCCATACACGCAGGCATCTGGCATGCTGGACTCCAGCCATTACCAAACCATGCAAGAGAATGAGAAAGCTACCACATGATAGAGCAAACATAAAAAGGGAAGTAATCACTGATCAGTAGTATGGCAATAACATATGTCCACACATACAATCCACTAAGGCCAGCCACAACAAATAGAATCTGTGAATCCAGAGGCAATGTGACACCTGTCCCAAGTACACAGACAACCACAACTCCCCCCAATAAATACAAATATATGTGATAGATGCAACCATGTATCCAAACCGGAGGCTGAGCTCCCTCAACTCAGTACTGTCAAAACTAGTCAGGAGGAGAAGGTAACCACATACACCACAAACCCAATCCCACATACACCTACCACAACTGTAAACCAAACACATAAACACAGAAAAACATTCCCGGAGGCCCTAATTACAAACACACCACACCAACAGAAGCCTCCAAAGCAGATCCCAAGCAACCACAACCTCCAAACATAGCACATGCAACACATAGTACACAAAGCTGGTGTGCCAAACAGTCATAGGCCAGAAGGAGAAACAACATGCCTGATACAGTTGTAAAAGGTGTCTGTATAGGCAGACACACTGCTGTCCCACTCACCAGACTGAACAAGGGAAAGGCTACAGTAAGCTGCCTGTAGGCTGCCACAATATGCCACATAACACAAGTACGCAGGTCACCCCAAAGCAAGCAGAAATATGATGCACTCAATGTCCATGCTGGTGTGAATGACCTGAGATGTATCTCCCTGGACTACATGAAAAGAGACATGTATGAGCTCTCTGAGTATGTACCCCAGGCCGGTATGACATTGGCCGTGTGCAGCATCCAACCCTCACCAAGAATGATGCCACAGTACAAACACAGAATGATCACCTTTAACAGGTGGCACAGTTACAGCTGTCAGTCCAAGAGGGTCTAATGTCTGTCTGCTTGAGATGTCATGCATGACAAGCCATGCTGCTGTTCCAGGGATGGCTTGCACCTGTTATCCCTGTGCGTCTAGATACTGGATAAGGCCTTTGCCACCTCCATAGAGCCATATGTAGGCAAAGCCAAAAAGACTACCCACCACCCTAGAAAACATAAGTGGTAAGAAACATAAGGGTAATGCTGACCAATGCCAGATGTGTAAACTGCAATATGCATGCCCCTGAGGCACTTCCCAGTATGGAGAACATCGATGTCTGTGCAGTGACAGAAGACTGCTGCAAGCCTAGTGATAGCACACCAGCACTACCAGGTTATACCACATATCATGCGTTATGGCCCCAACACCTGGACCAAAACATCAAAGCAGGAGGCGTATCCATATGCAGCACAGACACCCATACGGCCAGGTAACTGACAATGCACAAAGCAGCGGAGACCACCCATGTGCACCTAAGTGTAGTCAAAACTGCTGTACAGTCTGTAGCATGTGACAGACCACACTCTCACACACAAGAACTCCACCCAGACATCCTGAAGACACTGGACAGTATGAATGTCCCACCAAATACCTGACAAGGTACTCACAAATTACCACATAGGTGGTAAACCATTATGTATGCAAGGAGTAATCAGGGACCTAGGGACACAAGTCGACAGTAATCTGTCATGTGACACACACAATGCCAATGTGGCTAGGAAGATTGTCGATATTGGACACCGTATCATGAAAGGATTCACATCTACATCAACAGAGGTCACTGTGCCCCTGTACTGTTCCCTTATCACACCCATAATCTAGTACAATGACTCATATGGGATGTACCGTATGTGACACCTGCAGCGGTTCAGAAGACCTCAAAAGTACCCCACCAAGAGGATAAAGGGTGTCAATTATATGTCATATGCTGCCTGGCTGTAGACACTCCAGCTGAATGCAGTCACAGACTGCCTACACAGAGGCATTGTATGTCTGTTGTACAAGGCCATGTCCAACACAGGAGTAATGTACATGCTCCACCACAGGAAATCAAAGCCATTGGAGCTGTGACAGTGACAGATGTCAGCCTCAACACATAATGAAATAGGATGTGCTGGAGGGACAGATACATAACCCAGAGGCTCCCCACACCTAGAAACAGGATCCCAATCCATGTTAGGCAGAGCCCCTCACTGACACCCCTCAACAGGAATATTGCCAAGTGGATGGATGATCGTACATGTATACTGGGGGTCATCACTGTGTCATGACCAGACAGAGGCACAGTAAAGAAAATCATAATTGGCCATAATAGTCACATAGCAAGGGGCAGCGAAAGACACACACACTCTGGCTTGGCTTACTAATGCCCTAGGGTGGATAGCCTAGTATGAACCCATGAACCTATGAAGATACAAATTGTACAGGACACTAAGGATAATCACAAGGCTTACTTAACTGATGGTAGGAACCATGTTGGGAATCCACAGATATGCTCCGAATCACACAGATATTACAAACAACATACCAAACACACACACACATATTGCTAACATACAACCTGACAGGTGCAGTGCAATCCCCCCCCCCCCAGAATGCAAAATATCTATCTCAGCAGACTGCTGGTCCCGTGACATTGCAGATGCTGAGGTAACAGCCATCATCTGCAAAGCAAAACACACAGCAGCAAAGGTATGTGATGGTGTCCTGGGCTGAGGCCAACATGGACTCCAAGAATAATGGAATGCCAAATCACACTACTGCCCAATGTCAGCCTTACCACAGGATATGCACCCAAAGAGCAGTGTACAACAACAGTGGTCCTTCACAACAAAGGTGTTGCCTGAATGGATACTGCAAACTACCACCCCAGGATCCTGACAAGCTTGGTCTGTACAGCTATGGAAAGGATCAGTATGTACCGCAGACATAAAGCTATCGTGGACCTACTGATACTGGACCCTACACAGTGTGGCTGTTGTAACTGCAGATCCTGCCCCTAAACATGTTTGACCCATTTGAGTCAGTCATTAAGGTCATTGATGAGGGCAATGTGGTCCACACAGCGTAGCTGGACCGTGCATATGCTTCTAGACAATACCCTACGAGTTCAGTATGGATATGTTCACCAGCTTAAATATATATCCCTATGTCAGTAGAGGGGTTGCAAACCAGACTGAGGACAGAACTGACATGGTCAGACATGATGCATCCATGTCAGACTACAAAGCAGATATGAGTGGCATCCCACAAGGCTTGGTCCTGGGCCCCCCCCATTCTGTATATATGTCCCATAGGTATAGGCCAACATGGAAGGACTGTGACTGAACATGTATGCAGAGGAGTACAAACAGCCCACCATATCTGACCCCCAGCTGACACAAGCAACCCACAAAAGACCACCTACAAACAGACAACTGGAGCCATAGCCATGTCAGCAAGCTAATTGCAGAACTGTGGATAGACAACCACCATGGATATACAGTAAGTGCCCACAAATTACCACACAGGTGTTAACCCATTACGTACCTAACATGTAATGAGAGACCTGGGGACACAAGGTGATAGATATCCTGCACTGGACAAACATGTGGTTGTAGTGTTCGCAGAAACATACCATATACCCACCCAATCATGAAGGTAGTCAGATGTAGATAAGGGGAGGTCACTGTGGCTCTGCAGTCATCCTTCATCAGCATCACAATTGACTACAATAGCCCCTGTGGGATATACCTCAGCAGACACCTCCATCAACTGTAAAGTCCACAACAGTACCCCACCAGGAGTAGCAAAGAGCATGAACAGATGCCATGTGTTGCCTGAGTAAACAAACTGCAGCCCCACACACTGCCATACTGCCCAGCTACAGGCAAGCTGTGCCTGATGTATGAAGCCATGTCCAACATGGAATCAATGAACATGCTGCACCTTGTACAATCTGAATGACAGTGAGCTATGCACATGAGAGACCTGAACCCCAGCACTGACATACATAGGACAAGCTGTACAGAATGATCCATAACACAGAAGGCACCCCCACTCTTGAGTAGACTCCCGGTACAGGTTAGCCAGAGAGTCACCTATCGACACCCCTCAAGAGGAATCCCGATGAGTGGATGCGAGATGGAAGGTTAACCCTGGGTATCACTGTTATGTCAGAGGTAGACGGAGGCACAGTATACCAACCATGACATATGTCATGGCAAACTCCAGTTACAATGTGTGTCGAAGGACAAACACACCCTGTGACTAGCATCAGAAATGGCCTAGGGAACATCGCTAGTGTTTGCCAATGTCCACCTATGTTGTGGAATACACTACCAATGTTGGACGAGTCTGGTGTAGGTAGTCCATATCTGAACATAATGCAACATGGTCATATGTGCACAACTGGCCCCTAAACAGTCTGTTGTGCACACTATGAAGATGTCAAGCAGTGATAGGACTACAGCCCAGGATACTGTCCACCACAGTGAAAGTACTGAACCAGTACACTATACGGTACTACAGTGTTAGATCATTATGAAAGTATGTTGACAACTATCTGCAAAGTATCCCATGCAATCCCTGCAGGCACAGTATAATCCCTGTTGTGGCAGACATGAAGCAGTTGGCCAGTTAGTACACAACATGACACCCAACACTCAACCATAAATGTGAGATATTGTTGAAGTTCACACACACCCAAATATGTGGTGGACTTCAGAGTGCAACATATGGAAAGCTCACACTGGGCATGCTCGCACACTTTGATAAATAAGGCATATGTCAGACAACATGCCATGGAAAGGCTGAACTGGGCATGCTCACAAACTTAGGCCATATCTCCATTTAGCAGTTGGCCTCACATATCTGGTATTTGTACGTGTCATTCCAGGAACCAACCACAACACAGCAATCTGCCCAGTGCACGCAGTAAATGATTACAGAGACATAAGTGATATAGTGGATCGCCATCATATGCAAACATCTTCCACAGATACACAAGTTGGTCATAGGAACAGGGAATGCTATGGCAATAAAGACCTGCAAACAGTAGAACAGCACAACAAATATTGTGCATCTGACAATTGAACATATGGGTGTAGAGGTCAATACTAGGCTTGTTGCCCTAGGGGATGACAGCTCAGCCAGAGTGTGCTTGGCATCTGCATCCCCAGTACAGTAGGCTACTGTGCCACTGTAAAGTAGGTCACATAAGGCAACGTGTGAGGCTAGTGAGCTGTGCCTCTGTCAAGCAGGGGCACAGTGGAGATCCTAGGGTTTGAATGGGCTAAGCCACAGCCATGTTGTTGGTGTGTGCTGGAAGAGGGTTGCTGAGGATCCCTAACAGTAAGTGGCTGTCAATAACAGACTGTGGGGAGCCCTATCTGCATTGTCTGGACAATTCCACTGTCAACACTGTGTTGTGATGATTATGTGGGAATGAAGTGTCATGCCGGAACTGTTCACAGATGTCCTCCCTCTGTGGGCTACAGCTCTGCAATGTATTAGCTCACTCTGTCTGTTGGACGGCTCATATATGGCTGGAGTACACCTGACAGGTGTCTTGTTGTGGAGCAGTCATGGGTATATGTGGGATAGCATGATCAATGCAAACCGTACACATGCTCATAGAATGCAATTGTCAAGGATTATGCTGAGTGGCCAGTATAGTCCCCCAGCATGGGTCCTTTGAAGTCGTCCACCCCAGTCTTCACAAGTGTAGAGTCTGCTTGTGCTAAATACAGTTTGTGTGCAGTGACAACCTTGCCTGGGGGTGGGGATGGGATATGGATGTCCAGGGAAAGGTGGGTATGGTCAGATATCAACAATGGTGGTCTTCCTCTGGTGTGGAACAGTGAGTACCCATGTTGCAGATGGACAGGTGCAATATGTATTCCCTCATGTGGCTGTGGTGTCTGGGTCTGCCATAGCACATGGACCCACAAATTGTAGTGGCTGTAGGGTAAAGTGGTAGAGGTCTGAGTAGTTCTCACACACAATATGCCTGTACCTGATGTTAACAACTGGAATGGTGTATGTGAACACCTGCATATCCCGGCACTGTTCCCAGGGAAGCTAAGTGTGTGTCCTGGATGTGGGTGTGGTGTTCTGGACTGGTTGTGTGTTACAGGTCCTGTAGTCACGAAGCATGGTATAGAACATAACCTGCCAGTGCGATGTGCATATCTGACCCTGACGTAGGTGGCTGCAAATGCATATATATGCTATCCCCCACCTGACAGGTAGTACTAGATGTACGTAACTCTGTATAAATAAAGATGTCGGCACCCTATAAATACTGCAGGTGCAGATCAGATGCCCAGTAATTTGGTTAGTGCGCTCTGCTAATGCAGCTCCCTCAAGTGTCATAATATTGGTAGGTAGGAGTTCGAACCATGCAATTGCTCAGTGTGTGTGTGTGTGTGTGTGTGTGAGCGGGGTTGATGTGTGTGCAAGTCTGTGTGAGGAAGATGTCCCTTTTGGCAACTGTGAAAGCACTCTACAGGATGCACATTCCCCTATCTCAGCACGGATGATGTCAGCACCCTATAAGTACAGCAGGAGAAAGGAAACCTCCCAGTAATTTGAATAGCGCCCTCCGCTAATGCATCTGTCACGAGTGTCATAACATAGTTAGGTAGAGGTTTGAATCCTGCAACTGCCCAGTGTGTGTGGAGGGGGGTTAGTGTGTGTGCAAGTCTGTGTGAGGGAGATGTCCCTTTTGGCAACTGTGAAAGCACTCTACAGGATGCACATTTCCCTATCTCAGCATGGATGATGTCAGCACCCTATAAGTAAAGCAGGAGAAAGGAAACCTCCCAGTAATTCAAACAGTGTGCTTGCTAATGCATCTGTCATGAGTGTCGTGACATAATTAGGTAGGGGTTTGAATCCTGCAACTGTCCAGTGTGTGTGGAGGGGGGTTAGTATGTGTGCAAGTTTGTGTGAGGGAGATGTCACTTTTGGTAACTGTGAAAGCACTCTACAGGATGCACATTCCCCTATCTCAGCACGGATGATGTCAGCACCCTATATGTACAGCAGGAGAAAGGAAACTTTTCAGTAATTCGAATAGCGCACTCTGCTAATGCGTCTCTCTCAAGTGTCATACTATAGTTAGGTAGGAGTTTGAATCCTGCAAGTGTGTGTGTCTGGAGTTTGTGTTTGTGCAATTCTGTACGAAAAACATGTGCTTTTTTGCAATCAGGAGAACACACTACATGATGCACATTACCCTTTCCAAACACTGATGATGTCAGCACCCTATACATACAGCTGGAGAAAAGACACCTACCAGTAATCCAAATAGTGCAGTCTGCTGCAGCGTCACTCTCAAGTGTCATAACATGTTTAGATAGGGGTTTGAAACCTGCAAGTGTGTGTGTGTTTGGATGTGGGGAGTTTGTGTGTGTGCAATTCTGTATGAAAAACATGTAAGTTTTGGCAATCAGGAAATCACACTACCTGATGCACATTACCCTTTCAAAACACTGATGATGTCAGCACCCTATAAGTAAAGCCAGAGAAAAGGAACCTCCTAGTAATCCAAATAGTGCGCTTCGCTAATGCATCTCTCTCACGTGTCGTGACTTAGTTAGGTAGGGGAATGAATTCTGCAAATGGCAAGTGTGCATGTGGGGGGTAGTAGGGTGTGTGTAAATGCAAGTGTGAGAGAACAGATCCTTTTGGCAAATACTACAATACACCAGATGCTGCATATTCCCCCAGTAAACACAGGGGATGTCACCACACTATCAGCACAGCCAAACAGGGCTAGTTGGCCAGTAATGCCAATAGTGCGCTCTGCTACTGGGTTTATTACCATTATCAGAGTACAGATAGGTATGTTTTGGTAACCCACAACTGCCACGTGTGGTTGTGTCACACATTATGACCTTGTGTGGGTCTTTGTGCATAACAATGCATGCCATTGCCTAAACCAGCAATGGCAATGCACACATGATGTATGTGTGTGACACATACACATAAATACCTGTGACCTGCAGTAGTTACCATGTCTGACACATGCCTCAAGTGGATAAATGGTACTTGCAATGCATAACAATATGACTGTGTCTTACTGTGCAGGGGCCGCACGCGGTATGTGTCTATACAGTGTGGGTGTATATGGTAAAATACCTACAGCAGGGGATACACATCTGGTCTGGGCCATATAGTCTACATGTAGTCGATGTACAGGTGCGGCATGTTCCCACCTGTTGTGGGAGTGGTAACATGTCATTCCACTGCAATTCAGTGACCACATGCTGGGAACCCTTCAGCTAGTGTGTTGTAGCTACAGTAATGCTCACGCACAATGTTTGGCTGGATGCAGTCCAGCCATATAAAGACAGTTCTTGAGACTTGCATATTGCCAGTGTTGTTATGGAGGATAGGTGGGTTTCCTGTGTATGGGAGGGTTGTGTGTGCCAGGCTATGAACCAGACGGCAGTCCGACACACTGTTAGCTGCACATGAATAGGCCCTGATGCTTTGTGCTGTGCCAACAACCTGGAGGTGTGTGTATCTGTGGTGCCTTGGGATACCACCTCCCTGTCCAGTGTTACATGTGTAGGGGACGACAGGCATGGTATGAGGTATAACCTGGCTGTGATGGGTTGCACCTGTGAGCCGTGAATCAGGACTCTGGTACTGCACAGACATTGCAGTTCACCGTGCTGAGGACAGTGTCCAGTGCATGCATCTTGCGGTGTACACTGCTGGTGTTGTGTAGCATCACTGTTAGTGTCCTATCCTGTGTGATACCCACGGAGGTGGCTATGTAATCCGTGTCCTGCAGCATAAGGCAGTATGTGTGTATCAAGGGGCTTCGCCAATATACATTGGGCCATGGGTGTCACATGCAAGCTGCCCCTCACACATCATTGTGGCTTCCCTAGCATGTAAGCACACGTTGACAGCCAGTGGATACCCTATGAATGACATTGGAGACTGAGCAGAATGTAGACGTAGAACACCCTTCCTACATATAGTGGTAGCATACCTGGTGAGGGTATGATGGCAACCAAGATCTGGCTCATACTGGCCTATGTCACATGCTGAGAGATCCCTTCTATGTTCCCTATCATGTAGTTCAGGGAGGTATGTCTCAGGTCATCCATAGTGGCATGGTCAATGACTGAGTCATATGTGTCCATGTCTCTGACTGACTTGTATGCATGTGTTTTGTGGTGGACCACAGTGCCCCAGAGGCATATCACTGTGACCTTCACCATGTACAGCCTGTTAAGCGGGACTCCACTGCAGCAGCCAAGAGAGCTACCTGACACATCTGTAGCAGGTGTGTTGTGTAGCCCTACAGGCTGTGAGTGTGTGGCACATGGGATGTGTGTGCCATGTGTGGCATGTGCTCTGTTCCGATGGAACATATGTCTGTGTGCCAGCTGCAGAGGTGTGTGATGCTCAGGCAGGATGCTATTCTGAGTCCCCATGTATGCCCCAGTGTGTTCAGCTTGCTGTCAGTGTGTGTCTATGTCTGACTGGTATTGTAGTCACTGTAGTATGAAATGCCACCTGACAGGGTATGGCATTACTGGGTTCAGAGTGCTCAGTCCCCAGATTGGCTATGTGGTGGCATCCCACACATGTGTTGTACGTTCCTGGCCAAGGGTGATGGCTGACTGCATCCATGTGGCAGCTGTGACATTGCCACATGACTCACATAAACCACAACTGGACCATAGAGGTGATTCACAGGTTACCTTTGCACATGCTACCCTAGTTATGTGATTGCCATGGTGAGTACCAACACATAGGGCCAATGGGGAACAACATACTGAAGGTGTGTATGTGTGGGTGTTTCATAGCACTGGCATATATGACTGCACACGTGGGTAAATGCCAGGTAAGACATGTGCAATGTGTCACAGGCAACGTACATGCGAACAGGACAGACAGTGACGTTCTGTCATGTGTAAACTTGACATACGTATCGTACGCTATGCAGATGTCACTAGGAGTCCACAGAAGCACTGTAACTCTGCACTGCAGGTGGAAGCAGTTTCCAGGGAACCCCAAGCAAACATGCATGCAAACAAAGCTACAGTAAGCAGGGCTGGAAGTAGTCCATTGTACAACAAAGAAGGGGTAACAATAACAGTAGGTAACAGTGCAAATATGTAGGCACTATCAACATGTACCCAGGAATGCACAGCGCAGATGCCCATGGTAGAACTGATATTATGTCATAGTTAATTGTGATTTGGATTACATTGGTACTGCACACATATCAACATGAGCAAACATCCACATTGCATAGTCATTGTGGGCAACTTGCCACCATTACTGTACATGTCCATCATTGCATATCACTACTTGCATTAGCTTCCCCCCTGTGCTACCCATGTATGGGGCTATCTGTTGACATCCTTACCACCGGTATGCAATAATGTGCAGCTGTTACACTTTGGTATGTACTATGGGTGCAGATAACAATTCAGGACAGTCATACGGTTACTGCATCAGGCATGCTGGGATATACACATAGTCATTTCAGCACACTGTACTGTTACCAACATGATACTACTAATACACTTCTATGTAGTCACCCTGTGCATCAGCAATGTGTTTACCTGTTCCTGCACTGATGTTGGAGATTGCAGGAGGTGGCATAGTTTCATCATATGCACAGGGTGTGAATTAGGTATGCCTGAGTCTGCCACTGATACCACCAATTGACATGTGTGTGTATGTGTGTTGGTGAGGGACAGCAGTACAGGGTGGGGCACTGTTGGTGCAGTGTGTGCATGTATGTGGTAGCCCTAGGTGTTAACATTTCGCATGTGTGTATGCACGCACACAGTTCCACCTCATGGATGCCATATACAGGGGTTTGTGGACAGCCACAGACTGTACCTGGCAGGTCATACAGATCAGTGTCTGTGGGCACAGACACCGTACCTGTGCCTGGCAGGGATGCTACGGACCGTATCCGGTACTAAGCCAGACTGGCTACTGTCATCAGAAGTGGGAGTGTGTTGACTGGACACAGGTCCCTGTTGGGACTGTCCAGAGCCACGTGCAGGTGGTCTCCTGGGGCATTCCAATGACAGCACAGACCCAGCATTGCTGGGGCTGCTGCTGGCACTATGGGGGCATGCGTGGGCCTGTTGTCATCCGCACAGACTGACAGCTGCTGCTGTTGCTGGCATACGGCCACGTCGATGCCACAACTGCCCACCATTGCCCTGGCTCATGGACATTTGGTTGTGGAACTGCTGTAATATGTCCCCACAACATCTGTCTATGACATCGGTGAAATTACGGATAGCATCCGTGATGTCACGCATACTGTCAGTCATGGCTGTGCTACATGCTCTCAGCTCCCTCAGACCCTGTCTGGTGTACCTTTCCATACGTGACTGTGCCTGCATGACAGCCCGAAACATAGCTGAGGTTGACAGACCTCTTTGGGCATGTCTGCCAGAGGCAGTACGCCCACGGATGCTCCCACGAGAAACCATGGGTAACTGTCTGTGTGGTACCATCACAGGACCCTGCCCATGGCTGCTGTGTGGGGAAGCATGTGACACAGATACCACATTACCCTGGTCAATGCCCACTGTATCCTGTCCATCACCTAGGGACAATGGTGACAAAGGATGTACTGGCAGGATGACTGTGCGCAATGATGGGGTTGACAGCTGTGTACTGTCAATTGGCTGACCAATGGTGGACCCTGACACACCTTCCTATACCATTACACAGATATCATCATTACCAGTACCTGTGGCACCAGATTCAGGTTCCCTGCTGCAGGACACCAGAGCAACACCAGAACCTGTGGGAGGAAGACAGGAAACACAGTTTACAGTGTCCACACAATGTTACCAGTGATGCACTTATGCACACATGCACACATGCACACGTGGACACATGCACACATGCACACATGCATACATGGACACAGGCACAGATGCACACATGCACGCATGCACACAGGCACACATGCACACATGCACATGTGGACAAGTGTGCACATGCACACGTGGACACATGCACACATGCACAAGTGGACACAGGCACACATGCACACATGCACACATGCACACGTGGACACAGGCACACATGCACACATGCACACATGCACACGTGGACACAGGCACACCTGCACACATGCACACATGCACACCCCGCAGTATACACACAGAGTACTACTGAGTTACACTAGTATTACTAGCACTATCAGGACTATTATAGGTATTGTTAAACACACTCACCAGCATGGATGGCCTGCCTTGCTGTAACACTGGAGGGACCTGCAGAAATGAGGAGATTAATGTCAGTGGGCACAACTGTGCCATTGATACTGCATATGATACAGTGCAGTAGTACACCAGTTGCCTTTCACACGTCAGCTGCTGATATTGCCAATATCACACATGCACAATTACATACTATGTTGACAGCTACATACCACGGACACACCTTACACATGCATAAACTAACAGTGTACAGAACAGCCAAGTGTACATATGGCATATTACCTGCACGCTCCATGTCGTGCTGCTGTGTGGATCCAGCCTCCATCATGATGCAGGTGTATTGCTGTTGCTGTTCCGGGGCTGGAGCCACAACACTTAGGAGTAGCCCCTCCAGTCTGGTGAGGGGGGGTGTGTGGCCACCCCACCTCCTGTGGCAACCTGTTGCCTGTGGATATCTGACGCACGCTGATGGACATTTCTGATTAAATCACTGCAGTGATGTCGTACCTGCTCATATGTCCTATTATGCGTGCCAATGTCATTTGCCCTACGGACAAGATCTTGCCACAGTGCAGCCCTCTCCTGCTGATTCTGGCTGGTGCGGGAAAACAGTATGTCATAATCCCGCACCAGGCTCTGGTGTATCTCCTCATCTTCCACTGCAGAGTAGGCGGGATTACGCTGACGCGCCATCTCCCTGGAAGAGAACACAAACAGGATATCAGCAGACTATGTCAGCAATATATGGCACACATACTATACATGATACTCAAGTGTAGTGATATACTACTACTCCCATATGTTGCATGTGTGTGTCTCGTGGTGGATACACAAGTACATGGCCAGATATCAGTGCTCAGCCAACACCTGTGCAACAATACCTGCCACATTCCATACAACATAGTAGCATGCCCCATCGGTCAGCACACTGCGACAGGTCCAATGCACAACCTCACTCTGGGGGTTCATACCAAGGTACTGTATGTGGAACGCCATCCACTAGTGTGATCTGGACACAAGTTACTCGGCCTGGTTATACATATCCCACCACTACCACCAGCACAGTAGACTACTTTGATATGTATGTGATTAGACAGTTATTCACTTGTTAGGACTGAGATGGTATCCATGCAGCCCACTGGGCCAGTGGAAGCCACAACCCACACTGCTGACCCCTTTGCGAATGCTTACCATGGACATCCCACAGATTGCATGGAACTTGCACACACATTTCTAACCCAGACCCTATGCACAAAGGTTAGGCATCCTGTCCGGTGGACCCCAGCCAGAGGCAGATTGTATAACAATAGCAGGAGGCTAGTGCAGGACAGAGCAGATTCACATTAAGTGAAGGCATCTGTGGTCAGCACTGGTAATATGCTACGGTCTCTCATAACAACGGCCACGGCCTACTCTGGGAGGGAAATGGCCACAAACACTATAGATAACCACAAGGCCTTATTCAGTTATGTTACACATATGGACCAAATGCCTCAGATATGCTCTGAGTTAATACACACCTACCTAACATTCCCCGAACACACAGATATTGGCAACATTCTTGCAGACAGGTTCAGTGCACGTATTCCCCCTCCTTCTCCCCCACAAGTAGAAATACTTATCACAGCTGAATGTAACCTCCCTATCATCTCACATGTTCAGGTGTGGGCCACCCACAGCAAAGCAGAACACACAGCATCACTGTGACCTGATGGTATCCCTGGATGTGTGCTACATGCACTCCAAGAGGACATACAACTGCATATATGACTGATATTTAACCTTGGCCGTACTACAGGATATGTACCTGAACACTGGCATACAGCAACAGTGGTCCCACACCACTAAGGAGGCACCTCTACTGACCCTGGGAACTACCGCATCATAAGCATAACTGGCCTGGTCTGCTAAGCTATGTAATTATTCAGTATGGGACGCATATACAGCAATATTGGGTACCTGCAGACACTTGTTCCCGGCCAGTTTGCCTTTGTGATGGGCTGATCCTGCCTTTTGAACCTGGTTGATCTTTCAAAACAGTCACTACAGCCATTGATGAGGTCAACACACAGACAACTGCTGCCAGGATCATGGCCTAACACTGACTGACATGTAATGTATAGTCATCACCTTTTGGTGGAACTACGTACACACAGCATATCACATGGACATACCTATAGATACAGACCTATGACACATTTGGAGGGTTCACAGTATGCAGACAATTTAACCTGCTACTTTACATTACCTGTGCTTGTCACAGCTGGTTGCGTTAACACTACTTCTGCTTCCTGCTGCTGCTGGCACGGCTTGCTACTGTCACTGCTGACAGCTTAGTCTCAGTGTGTAGCGTGTTTTTTTTTTTTCTCTCACTCTCTGTCTCTGTCTGTCTCTCTCCCTCTGTCTGCTTCCAGACAGTGCAATGAACGTATTGCATGTGTGGAGTGTTAGTACAGGATGCTTTTGTAGGTATCTGCATAGGTCCATGTGATGGCCTCTGCACCAGTTGTAAGCCAGCATTTGCTAATTGCATGCAGCCAGTTGTGTAATGATTGCAGTTCTCACTGTGATTTTAGGACAGTGCTATAAAAGGATATGTGAGATAGGCGTTGCCCTTTCAGATTGTAAGGGCGGGGACCATGCTAGTATGCTGTGGACACTGTTCTGTAAGTGTAAAGGTTAGTATCTCTCTCATGATTCAGGCTGTGTTGTAGATTCACATTTCTCCATTCCTCTCTCCTGTTCTCTGTAGTAAGCGTGTATGCACAATGACACCTACAACTATATATATATATATATATATATATATATATATATATATATATATATATATATATGTAAATATACATACATTTATATAGGTACATTAACTGACATTATTACCTACTAGCTACCAACTAGCATGGCTGTTTCTGTTCACACACTACTATTATGGAAATCCACTAGTTTTGACAGTAATTCTAAATTACATGCTTTGTATACTACACATCCTATATTCCCTTTACATTAATTCCTACTAATACATGATATATTTATTTTAGCACAATGTTCATGTATAAGAGTCATGGCATATTGGTAGGTTATGCAGACTACTGTTTCCAAGGTCCTGGGTTCGGGACTGACAGTGAGATTTTATTTTGCATTTGAACTGACTACAGGACCTGTCAATCAGAGTGACTAAGGCACTTTTAAGTAGTTATAACTCGGTTAGCGCTGGTTTGTGCAGAGCTCCCGCATGCGCACTGGCGTTTAGCTCCGCGCACACCTGCTTACAACCTCTTAACAGTGCTTACTCTGGTGCACACCTGTGCTATTTTCTTTGAAAGAAATGAAAATGGGGAGACAGGAAAGTGGTGAAAAAGGGGTCACAAAGGGGTAAGACTATAGGGAAACAAGCTTGGGATTTGCAGGAGGGATGTAGGTAAGGCCCATAGCTGCCTATTTCTTCATCAGCAACAGCTGTGCATATGTATCTAATTTGGTGTGACATTTGAAACCTTCCACCCCTGAGAGAGGTGTCAGGACAACAATAATACTTGTTGTACAGCCAATTGTAATTGATAGTTTCCATGTTCAGCAGACATGTGTGCAGAATGGGCAGCTATGTATGGGGCGTAATTTTTTTGTGGGTACAGAGTGTCCTTTTTTTTTTTTTTTTTTTTTTCAGGTGAGAGTGGTATGTCAGGTGAAGGAAGTCGGTATAGCTGGGGAGGTAGGTTGGGTAGGTCAACAGACAAGACAAACAAGACGCATACAGGGGGAGTGTATGACACGTGTTGGGGGGTTACACAATTGACGGGGACGGAGGTTTGGATATCCAGAGCCCATGAGCCCACAGATGGCAACAGTGGAACTGATATCCCCACCCATGGGCAGTTGCCACTGTTCCTTCACTGCCCAGGATGGGGCTGTGCTGGGCACTGTGTAGGCTGGGCAATAGGCATGCCCATAAGTTGCACCACCTGTGCCTCAAGCTGGCATAGGGGCCCAAGAACAGAGTCCTGGATCTCCCTACGCACCACAGTCCAGATGCTACAGAGGGTGAGTGGTGGTTCTCCTCTGGCCATGCTTGCAGAGGGGGGATGAGCCCCATCTCCAGCAGCGCTTCCACCCGCAGGTGGCACAGGGCCACCGGAGGAGGGTCCAGACTGGGCACTAGTGCCAGGTGCACTCGCCAACTGAGGTGTGAGAGGTGGGTCCGCTGGAACCCGCCTTCCCTGTCATCCTATGTTTTGCATTATGTCATGACAGTTTGGGTTAGTAACATATAATACCATTCACAATTAGTTGTAACAGCGTGCATAAGTATTCCCATTAACCAAACACCCAGATATTCACACCATTGAACAGCGAGCATAACACATGCATAATTTGAACAATACACAGTCCAACAACATGCAGAGTTGATTGATGGCAATAGGCCATCAGGTTTGGATGTATGAACAGGGCAGATACATCAACGGATATGCAAATATTTATGACCCAACAGGACAAATGTCCAGGGGTGTTAATTGTGATTGCACATACCATTTTCACGTGGAATGGGTTCTATGTGGTTATAGGGTGGGGTGAAGAAAATAATATTAACACCTTTAAATACCAATACATATGCTGTACATTTCTAATAGCTGCACATATATACACACTACTGTTCTAACTACAGTTTCCTATATTGTAACTATTTCAACTTTGTGATAGGACTGTTACTGCAACATCAATATACATTTTATTGTTCTTCATACACATTCATATCTAGCTTTGTTCAGCTACATCATCCTGCTACATTTGCTTTATATAGCTATAGACAACTGTGGATGTTTGGTATGTCAGACAATCATACTATCTGCATATTGCAGACTGAGAGCAACATATCCAGATTTTGGGATACACATTCCAGCTGCAGCAACACTTTGAACAGATTTTGCTGTTTGGTTTTGCTACTCACATGCATTTCATTTTGTACTGACTGCAGTATACTTTATTCAGGGGTTATTACTACTTTATTGGTGGATTCATAACACTTTCTCACACTCTCTCACTTGTTTTCATTTTACTATTCAGGATGGTACTTACTTCTAGGCTTTATTGACATGTTTTACCTGTAGTTATTACAATCCTTTCCAGCAGTCTCACTTCTGTCATGTTTCAGTATTTCAACACGGGTATAGTTCACACATGTGATTTGCTCATCTTCTGCAGCTGTACTTTTCAGCCTGCTGCAGGTTGTGTACTATTATATTACAGGTGGGGCATCTTTATTTCAGACTTTATTTCAGACATTTTAATTTTTCTGTATGGATTACAGACTGCAACACACTTTTGTAATCAAGCAATACTTGCAAACACTCTTACACTTGTTACTTGCACATTCTATTACTTAGTGACTACACTGCACTCTTTTGCTAACTGTCATACTTTTATATTTCTGTACAGTTACTGGGAGAGGATTACTGACCTGCCTGGTGGTGCAACCGCACCAGCCTATTGCCATAGGCTCTGCGGTTTGCAGAACGGACACCTGCAGCTGTAATATAAATGAAGTAATATTGGAATACACATCTCCATAATATCAGCTAGTTTAATTAATTGCATACATAATTACATGTAACTTACTCAGTAGTGGGGTGTTGGGCATTTGCCGGGCCTCCTAGAGCCAAAAGTTCAATTGGTCCTGCTTGCATCTCTTCAGGTCCGCATGGTGGTGATGAACCTGCTCACCAGTCCTTGGAATCCCTGTGGCACTGGTGAGATCATGAGCCAACCGGTCCCACGCCTCAGCCCTATATGCTCCCCACAGGACCTGGCCCTGCATGAGCTGGGCCTCATGATTGTGGACTAGGAGCCAGACCATGTATCTGGACTCCTCAATGCCCCACCTCTGTGCTCGAAAGCAACTACCCTCACCTACTCCTGTCATTCTGGCTGCAAGTCAGTTCTACAATCGTTTATGCTGTGTATTCCCGCCTATGGGGCTTATATATGCCGTTTTTCCCGCACATATCTGTGATTGGCCATTTTGGAATTGTTGTATTCATTCCTATATATTTGCTATTACTGCATTTATAGGTACTGCTGTCATGGTTTAGTGGTTCAGTACCTTGACTATGGTGCATAGTATCCTGGGTTTGAACCTGGCCACTGCTTTTTATTTTTTATGACTGTCTAGACAGGCTGAGGGGTGTGTCTGTGTAAAGGCAGTTTTGATACGGCTTGCTCAACGTTGCCCATCGGTTAGCTTGTTGGCACAGTGCGCAGCTCCGCACAAATGGGGTATGCTGGTTTACACCTCATTTGGCTATCAGCATGCATATTACGCTCAGCTCAGCTATGTGCACACAGTTTCAGCGTGTTAAACCACTGCTCACCTACGGGCACTCATTTTGCACCTGTTGAACCACTGCTCACATTTGGGCACTCATTTTGCACCTGTTGAACCACTGCTCACCTTTGGGCACTCATTTTGCACCTGTTGAACCACTGCTCACCTGTGGGCACTCATTTTGCACCTGTTAAACCACTGCTCACCTACGGGCAGATGCACTCACCTTGTTAAACTGTAGCTCAGCTATAGGCACATCTGGCATTTTTTTATTATTTTGTTATCTCACATTTCTTCAAAATAAATGGACTATTTCATTACATTTTACATGAACTATGATTTTATATGTGTACATGTTTGTCAGGGACTTGTTTCGTGCTTATTTTACTAAAATAAAAATTGGTATTGTGGGGGATCGAACCATGAATGCCTGCTCTTCAGCCGACGTCTCTAACGTTACACTATTGTTTCTTGATTTACTTTGCATATTTAGTTCTTATATCCTTTTCCACTGACTGCTAACTGTGGCTATGCTATGGACACGCCCGCGCAAACGAGAGCACTCATGGGCAAACATCTTTACGATTTAAAAAAAATATATAACATGTTCATTTATATATTTTATGCTCATAGTCTGGGGCATGTGTTGTGTTGTGTTTATTCACATTTCCATGGCCTCTGTCGTGGCTGTTTACTTTGGGCAATTTTACTCTTCTGGCGGCGTGTCCACTTGCAGGGCTCGGCCTACAGACATGCCCCCTACTGTCTTCCACAGACCGTGTTAGCCTTCGGTGTGATTCAGCATGCCCTCATGCATATGCATGACATGCTGACATCACACCATTTAACTGCAGCCTCTGTGTAAGCCATGTATCTCTTACACGGAGGCTTCGTGAATCCTGCCCATTATTTAAGAAAGGTTAGCAATTTCTTTCTTAAATAATGTCATTGCATAAAAGCAATAAACCATTTGTGGGTGTGGGTGTATCAGGATTTACCCACAGTTGTCTTTGTTTAGTTACTTGGGCTTCATCCTCTTGATCAAGCCACACCAACTGTGAATAAATCCTGATATGCCCACACACAGTCGTGCAATTTTGGTTAATTATATCACACTGTACTTGAGATGATACTATTGGTTTGTTAGCAGTTATGAAAATAAGCATTTCCATACGTACTTATTTCAAAAAACAAATTACTTAAAAACTATTGCATGGTCTCAGGTGAAGCCTTAGATATTGTTGAAGGAAACTGTCTTTGATATTTGTGCTTTAAGCTGTACATCTTGAGAGATATTAAGAGTTAATTATATTACTAATTATACAATTAAGCATATGTTTCATATTTCTTAAAATAACTTAATAAACATGTACTTAGAGAAGACAGTTTTGCTGCCATATGTAAGATTATGTGTGAAATATAAATCTATCTTGTACATGTTTCACGATATGACACTTTGTGAAAGTTTAGTAAAAAATATAATTCTGGGTTTGTATGAATTAATAATATATTATAGTGACTATAGTTACTATTATCACTGCAAAGAACACTTCTTACTGATAACATTGCTATTTGTATGGTTTTAATAGCTTTTATTGTTAACAAAATATTTACTTATCTTATGCTTTTTAAGTTGATTTTCCGAAAATGCTCTGGAATGCAAGAATGCATGTAGGCAGCTAGAGGTGTGACATTCCACATCACACAGGTGTTAATGAGTTAACTCTCTTTAATAAAGCAGATAAACTTGGGCTTTCTCATTTTAGCAAGCTGCTGTATGCTAATAATTTAGTCGTGTATATGTAACCAGTCCACAACGCAGCTCAGCTGGTCATAGGTTCAAACATCATTCATTTACACTGCTGCATAATTACTTCTGCCTCATACAAGTCTGTAGACTGTATAAAAATCATACCTTACAATACTCATAGCACCTCAGAAGGCTGCCTAATTCTCTAGTGGCCACAGGTTAATTTAGTCAAAGGCGAAAACAGCTTCAGTAAAACTGCCCCTATAAACAGGTTAATATGTATCTGTTGAAGTTCTATATCAAGATAAAATCACACACACACACACACACACACACACACACACACACACACACACACACACACACACACACACACACACACACACACACACATACACTTCAGATCTAGACTATTAGGCCACATCAATAACACACCTATTCTTGCAAAGCTATTAATTATAATGGATTGTGGGAACACTGTGAGCTATATCTTACCATTATCTTACTGCCAAAGGTAGGGAAACAGAAGCTGAAGGCATATCAATCTTAGCAACAGAAGGCCTGTTACTCTGCACATGTGCACATATTTAAAAAGAAATGTGTGTGTGTGTGTGTGTGTGTGTGTGTGTGTGTGTGTGTATATATATATATATATATATATATATATATATATATATATATATATATATATGGGTCTACTTCTTTTGACCTAACTTTCATTTGCCTGACCCCATTTGACTGAAATTTCATTTGCCTGACACTTCATTTGCCTGACACTTCATTTGCCTAACAAGTATTATTAGCAAGAAAATGGAATATGCCCCCTTCCCCACTGCAGTGCAACCCCGGAGTTAGATTATATATAGTTAGGGGGGTGTTCATAGGTTCATAGGTTCATACTAGGCTATCTGCCCTAGGGCATTTATAAGCCTAGCCAGAGTTATGTGGCTTTCACCACCCCTTAGGTTGAAGAATACTATACCCATTAGTTTGCCGTGCCTCTGTCCAGCAGTGATACAGAGATGATCCCCGGGGTAAACCTACGATCTCCCATCCACTGGTCAAGATTCCTCTTGAACAGAGCCAGCGAGGTGCTCTGTCTCACATGGACCTGGATTCTGTTCCACAGCATAGGGAGTCTCTGGGTGATGAATCTGTCCCTCCAGCACGTCCTATTTATATCTTTGTTGAGGTTTAAGTCTCTTGCTCTTGTGGCTCTGGTGGATTTTGATTTTTTGAGGTGAAGCATGTCCATTAAATCCGGGTTGGACATGGCCTTGTATGTCAGGCACAGGTCACCTCTGAGCAGATGGTATGCGAATGAATAGCGCTGGTGTTTCTTCAGTCGGGCAGCATATGGCATATTTTTGAGCCCCTTTATCCTTTTGGTGAGTAACTTTTGGGGTCTTTCCAATTGCTGCAAGTGTCGGGTAAGATACATTCTGAATGGGGCATTGTACTCAATCATTGGTCTGATAAGTGAAGAGGACAGGGGAACAATGACCTCCCTTGATCTGGATGTGAATCCCTTCATAATCAGGTGGGCAATGTAGAAGGTCCTCCTAACCACTTTGGCAATGTGAGTGTCAAAAGAAAGGTTACTGTCAACTTGGGTCCCCAGGTCCCTGATAACCTCTTCTGTGCTTAATGGATTGCCACCTATGTGGTAACTTGGGGTTACCTTGTTTTTACCAAAGGGTATGACTATACATTTTTTGGCATTTAGCTTAAGGCCATGGCTCTGGCACCAGTTATCCGTTTCTATGAGACCTCTCTGAAGGATATCTGTGTCCGATGGATTTTCAACTATGGCGCCCAGTTTGCAGTCATCTGCAAACTTTGTCAGCCACATTCCTCCTATGTTTGTCTGCACTTCTGAAAAGTAGATGCCGAACAAGAGGGGGCCCAGGACTGAGCCCTGTGGGTCACCGCTTGTGACCAGCTTGGAGTCTGACATGGCACCAGCAACTCTAACCCTGTGGGTTCTGTCCTTGAGCTAGTTTGCAACCCATCTTGTGACATATGGGTTTACATTTAAGCTGGTGAGCTTTTCTATGATACCCGAGTGGGGTATTGTGTCGAAAGCTTTTGCAAGGTCAAGATAGGCTGTGTGAACTGCCTTACCCTCATCAATGGCCTTGGTGACTGTTTCAAAAAGTCGACCAAGTTCAAGAGGCATGATCTGCCCTTGACAAAGCTGAATTGGGTAGGATCCAATGTCTGTAGGTCCCCTATGTCTTTATTTATGAGTTCCATTATGATCCTCTCCATAGCTTTGCAGACCAGGCTTGTTAAGCATATGGGGCGGTAATTACCAGGGTCCGTAGAAGCACCGCCTTTGTGGAGTGGGACCACAGTTGCCGTACGCCACTCTTTGGGTACGTATCCTGTGGTAAGGCTAAGATTAAACAGCAGCCTTATGTGTGGGTTTAGTTCCTCATTGAGTTCATGTAGCACACAGCCGGGGACACCATCCAGTCCCATTGATGCTGTGTTTTTAGCTTTAGAGAGAGCAGCTCTCACCAGGGCATTTGAGATGATTGGGAGGCTACACTCTGCTGGGATAGATATTTCTCCTTTTTTTGGGGGGGGAGAAATTTTCACTGAACCTGTCTGCCAGTATGTTTGTAATGTCTGTGGGTTCAGTGATTTTTGTATCATTTTGGACTAATACTGAGCATATCTGGGAGTTTCCACCCAGATTCCTAACATAGCTAAAGAAGGCCTTATGATTGTCTTTTGAGTCCTTGGCAATTTTTCTCTCAAAGTTGGCCTTGGATGATTTTATGGGTGATCGTAGTTTTTTACTAGTATTGATCAGAGATGTCTTCCCTTTTAGGGATTTTGCTCTATCTTGTAGTAGCTTTCTCCTCTTGTTGTAAAGTTTGTTTATGGCTGGGGTCCACCAGATCGAGCGCTTGCCTTTGGTGGAAAGGGTCTTGATTTTATTTGGGATTGCTTGATCCATGCAATCCTGGAGGTGCTCGTAGAAAGCATTTGTAAGGGATTCAGCAGCGTGGGTTGTGGTTTCCAATGGCTCAGGGGCCTTGAAGGATACCACACCAGTCTTAAGAAGTGTGAAGTTGGCTTTTGAGAAGTTCTTCACTGTGGTCTTTTTTGTTGGGGGTGGGGGCGGGATGTGGATCTCCAGTGAGATTAGTTTATGGTCCGATCTCACCAATGAGGGATATACTTCCGGTGTGGAGCATTTTGTCCCCATGTTTGTGATGATCAGGTCTAGTATATTTTCACCTCTTGTGGGAATGGTGACAAGTTGTTCCATAGCATTTGAGTTTATGAACTCCAGGAACCTTTGGGCTAGGGTATTGGTGCTTGAGTAATGTTCCAGTCTATGTTTGGGTAGTTGAAGTCACCCAATATGATGGTGTTTGGAGAGACATTTATACTTTCCAGTGTCTTCAGGAAGGCTGTGTGGGGTTCCTGAGTTTGAGAGGGTGGCCTGTAACATGCTACAAACTGTAGAGCAGTTTTGCCTATGGTTAATTGCACCTGGATGGTCTCTGATGCTTCGTGAGTTGCCACCAGCCTGGAGGTGTGGGTATCCTTGATGAATATGGATACACCCCCTCCTTTTGTGGTACGGTCCGGGTTTTGGGGCCGGAACGCATGATATGAGGTAAAACCTGATAGTGCCAGGGTGCTCTCAGGAGCCTTGAACCAGGTTTCAGTCACAGCACAGACATCAATTTTCTCCATACTGAGGAGGGCTTCGAGGTCCTGCATCTTGAGATTTAGACTTCTGGCATTGAGCAGCATTACCCTTAGTTTTTTTCCATTATTGTTTTCTAGGGCGGTGGGTTTAGAATTTGAGCCTTGTCTAAAAAAGGCACTATGGGGGTGGCAAGAGCCTTTGCCAATATCCGGAAACCCAGGGGTGACAGGTGCAAGCCGTCCCTTGTGAAGCAGCGTGGCTTGTCAAGCATGTCATTCCAGGCAGACAGACATTGGATCCCCTTAGAATGACACCAGAAATTAAGCCAATTATTAAAACTGATCATTTTGTCTCTGTGTTGTGGCATCATTCTTGGTGAAGGTAGGATACTGCTCAGGGTCAGGGTCATACCAGCCTGGGCTACATAATCTGAGAGCTCCTTTATGTCTCTTTTCATGTAGTCCAGGGAGGTACGTCTCAGGTCATTCACACCGGCATGGACAATGACTGAGTCATACTTGTACTTGCTGTGGAGTGACCTGAGTGCTTGTGTTATGTGGCGGATTCTAGTGCCCGACAGGCAGCTTACTGTGACCCTCTCCTTGTTCAGTCTGGTGAGTGGGACGTCAGTGTGTCTGATTATGGAGTCACCTATGACAAGTGTGTCTGGCATTGTGTTTGGCCTTAAGGGCTGTGACTGATTTGCACACTGACTTTGTGATCTATGTGTTGCTTGTGTTATGTCATGAGGTGGTAGTTGTTTGGGTGTCTGCTTTGGAGGCCTCTGCTGTTTTGGTAGATTTTTGATCAGTGCCTCTGAGTATGTCTTTGTGTGTTTATGTGTTTGATTTGTAGTTGTGATAGTTCTATGTGAGACTGGGTTTATGGTGTGTGTGGTTACCTTCTCCTCCTGTCTGGTTTTGCCAGTCCTGAGTTGAGAGAGCTCAGCCTCCAGTTTGGCTATATAGTTGCATCTCTTGCATGTATTTGTGTTTTGTGGGAGGAGGAGAGGGTTGTCTGTGTACATGAGGCAATTGTAACATTGCCTCAATATTCCCAGATTCACCAGCTGAGCAGGAGAGGACGCTAGCAACTGACCCTTTGACATGCTAGAAGAAATGAAAAAGTTTGCTGTGTAACTGAGTCAGAAAGGACCTATAGGGAAGTGGGTACTCAAGGGTGTTTTAAGCTAGTGAAGTACTTTGTATAATATAGAAGTGCTTTACCTAACTAAAAAATGCTTTAGGACCAAGTGCTGAACTTTACAGATAGAGAATTGACTGTTTAGATTACAAGTAGAGCAGTTCTAAGGGAAAAAATGAAGAGCAGACTTTACGGAGCCAGAAATAGTTTAACCTTGTTTAACTGGCGCTGCCCGATGGTGATCTACTGGCAACTCTGCGCTAAATGCAGAAAAGGCAATAAGTCAGTAGTACAGGCTAGCACACTTTGGTGGGCAGCCAAACAATTAAATTAAACAGCAAACAAACACTTTTCGACTTGAATTAGACTAATTTTGACTAAAATGTACTTTTAAGTGCAGATAAAAAATGCAGTAAATAACTATGAAAACAGTTAAAGCTTGCTCTAGGTAAGCAGTAGAAGGTAAAACAAATATAAAAAACAGCAGGATACTTAATCAGGAAAGCAGTTGCTTTTTTTCAGTTCTCTGTAGCCAGGAAGACTCAACAGGACCACGTGGAGCTGTGTCTGAGCAATATGGCTTCAAAAAATGCCAGAGGCAGATTTTAACCAGGGAACTTCAAAAGAGCTAGAAATGGTCCAAAATTACAAATTACTACAGCTTCTTGTGCTGAGGTCACTTCCTTCAAGGACAGGTAGGCTATTCAAGGCTCCCCACTCCCACTGGTGAGCTAAGAAACTTCCTTCTATCCAAGTAAGGCAATGGACAACACAGGAACTACAACACAGCCCAGGATACAGCAAGGCCTGTAAACTGGTCTAACTAGTTTAGGAGAGGCAGGAAAACAAGGAATATTTTTTCTTTTTTTGTTTTGAAATAGAAACACACAGAAATGCAGAAAAGGCAATAAGTCAGTAGTACAGGCTAGCACACTTTAGTGGGCAGCCAAACAATTAAATTAAACAGCAAACAAACACTTTTCGACTTGAATTAGACTAATTTCAACTAAAATGTACTTTTAAGTGCAGATAATAAAAAATGCAGTAAATAACTATGAAAACAGTTAAAGCTTGCTCTAGGTAAGCAGTAGAAGGTAAAACAAATATAAAAAACAGCAGGATACTTAATCAGGAAAGCAGTCGCTTTTTTTCAGTTCTCTGTAGCCAGGAAGACTCAACAGAACCACGTGGAGCTGTGTCTGAGCGAAGCTCCCCCACTGACTTTTCTGTTACTAAGCAATATTACATCAAAAGTTAACAATATCATATGAAATGAAGTGGGGGGCTTCACCCCCCACACCCCCCGTTGTGGGGGTGTGTTCCCCCCACACCCCCTAACTATATATTCTAACTCCAGGGTCACACTGCAGTGGGAAAGGGGGCATATTCCAATTTCTTGCTAATAATACTTGTCGGGCAAATGAAGTGTCAGGCAAATGAAATTTCAGTCATTTGGTCTCAGGCAAATGAGTGTCAGGCAAATGAAAGTTAGGTCAAAAGAAGTAGACCTATATATATATATATATATATATATATATATATATATATATATATATATATATATATATATATATATATATATATATATATATATATATGGATCTAGTTTATATAATCGAGCAAACACAATGTCAAACTACTAAATATCGAGACAACAGTCAACATGTCACTATATCGTAAGTTCAAAAGTATGACATAGAATACATTGAAATGTGAAAACATTGAAAATAGTATAACAAACATTAGATCTGCAACCCTATACCATTCTAACACCTTAACCAGTTAATTTGTGCTTCTAAACTCCAAATCAAGCTCCATAAAACAGCACAAATGTATGTTACTAGAGAATTACCTCACACACCGGTTTGCATAAAAGTATAAGAACCTCAATAATAGATAGGTTAAACGGTTGTGTCCTGGTAAACAAATCACTGCACTTATTGTTTTCCCTCATTTTTGCAGGGGGCAAGATCCTTGCACCTCCCACACCCTTTGTAAATTAAATATACCAACTACAAGATCGCATTACCTTGAGGAAAAGGGCAAAGTACCAATACATAAAAGTGGTTTACCTTTTAAAGATAGGGAACTGTTTTGCAAGTCTCCAACTGCACCAAGACTGAAGAACTAAATGTCTACCATGTTTTTTTTTTTTTTCTGCAGAACAGCATACACATTCTTAAAGGAATATCACCCTTTTTATATGTTGCAATGCTAATTCTGCTATTATTCAATAAAATAACCTGCAACAATATGAACTTTCAAGATTCTGAAATTTCGACTTTATCATCTTGATATTTAGTAGTTCTCCATTATGGATATTCGACTACATAAAGTAGACTCAAATGTCTACTTTCTTTCATTGAAACCACACATTACTGAAACTCAAATTAAGGACCCCAAAACTTTCAAACTGCAGTTGAACGAAACATCACTTTACCAAAGCACTCTTTTATGAAACCCAAAAACTAAACAAAATGAACATTCACACACATTTCCATATTCACACTGTACCGCGACCTACACTAAGAAGCAAAGAGTGCTGTATAACATCCATTCCTGGTAATACCTTAAACAAAAAAAAAAGGAAAACACTGCACCTGTTGTTCAATTTGAGTCTAAAAGTGAGGATAGCTGTTCATAGAAGTGTGCTTTGGTAGACTGCTGTTTCATTGTATTGATGTTTTGGAAGTTTGGTGTCCGCGATTTGAGTTTCGGTAATGCGTGCCTTTGATGAAGGAAAGTAGACCCATATATTTATACTTATATTTGTGTGTGTGTGTGTGTGTGTGTGTGTGTGTGTGTGTGTGTGTGTGTGTGTGTGTGTGTGTGTGCGTGTCTGTGTGTGTGTGGGGAGGGGTGCATGCTTGTGTCTGTGTGTATGTGTATATAGTGAACATTTTGCATAATAGGTTAACAAGAATTATCATGGATGAATTCTACAGTTTGTCATGTTTTCTTACTATGTGAATGCATAGATATCTCAGGCAATACAGATGGCATTTTGATCTGATGTGATGGTGTTAGAGTGTAAGATTACAAGAACCTTCTTAATATGAGTTATTCATCAACAGAATATAAAACTCTGTCTGACTTTAATGAGTTTAGCACCTTTAATGCATATTTACTATAAAGCATTATCGTACATTGACTTTGCACAAATTGTTGGATTATTGGAAATGTTCTGATTCATTTTAAATTCTGATTTTTTATTAGCTTTTGGTTGAAAAGTTTCCTTAGACCAATCCATTTACCTGGATAACAAACATATAAATAAACACAGGAACATGAAAGGCTAAACTGAAATTCAACATTGTCTAGATACCCTATTTTAGTGGTATGAACACTATTAATTTAGGTTCAATGTTACCAAGTGTACAATTTTACATTCTGTTAAGGGAAACAGAGAGCATCTGAATGGTATGAGTAAATGGATTCTTCTAACAAGAGAGGAAGTGTGAAAACTGGGATTAATAGTAGATCGCACATTCAAATTTGACTGCAATGTCAAAGACATAGCTTGATGAGACAATGGTTTTCTTAATGATATCATTAGGACCACCAGAAGCAGATAAGAGGAAGTATTACTTCCATTGTATAGAGCCTATATTAGACCTCTTCTAGAATACAATGTATCAGTATATTTATGCAACATAGGACAATTTAGAACATTAGAAAGAATACAAATAAATTTTACATTAAATATTGGTTTAAAGAGGATAATTTACTCAAAAAGATTAAGAAAAAGATTATCCCATTAAAATCAGTCACTGGTTGATAACGGGGATCTCATTTTGATGTTCAATATATTTAAAAATGAACAGTTAGCTGATTCAATAGCTGTCACATTCATCTGTTATGACCAGCTCACCAGGGACAACTGCATATTGCTACTGATCCATGCTGAAGGCAGATTACTGTTCATATGTGGGGGGGGGGGGGGGCATATGTTGAATGACCTGCCTTTGAAAATTAGACAATCATTTTCAGTTTGCGTGTTTATGATTCTGGTAGATGACTGAAATGGGGGTGGGGTAAGAGGTTATGACTCAGAGTTTTGTTGAATCAGGCTATTTACTAGCCACATCCAAATCTCTGAGCTTCTGCCTCTTACCATATGGCAAAATATAGAAAATAATTGATAAGAGAAGTAAATTTGGTGTCAGGCTTTGGATTAATCTTGTCCAATATGTCTTTGACTGACTCAGGTGGAACTTCTGGTTGACTGCACCAAAAACTACACATGTACACACACACACACACACACACACACACACACACACACACACACACACACACACACACACATATGTATATGTATGTGTGTGTGTGTGTGTGTGTGTGTGTGTGTGTGTGTGTGTGTGTGTCTGAGTTTTTTTGTTGTCCACGCTATGTGAAAAACTTTAAACCAAGTTTTTTTTTCCTTTTTTCTGTGAAAATATCTAAACCAAACCTAATATTTTATTTCCAGTACCCTAAGGAGAGAACAGCATTGCATGGCTCTGTTTTTAACAAAGCTGTTGACTTGCTCATTTTTATCTAAGCAAAATTCTTATCAGGCATTCAATTCAAAATTCCTAAACATGGACAACTGCAGATCTTTGACTTAGATCATCATAAATGAATTAATAACTAGAATCCCTTTTTCAAGTTTTTCTAGTTCATCTAAAGCTTTTTTCTCTTGTAGGATTTAAGTAAGTAATGTTGTATCCCTTGACATAGAACAAACATTATACATAATCACAGCACAGCTCCCATCTATGCTTTTATAGTAAGCATCCTGTAAATATTTTGATGCGATAACATAACCCTGACACATTTTTCTTCTGCACATACTATTCTCTGATATCTGCTATTGCGAAAGTAATAATCCTTTTATTGTGAGGGTTATTACTTTTGGCAATAGCAGATGCCACATATTAGTATTGACTTTGGTGATATCTTTCTCTTAATACTGTTATGTATTTTCTGCTTTTCAGCACTAGATTTTTATGCTTTCAGTTCTGCTGTGCTTTTTTAATAAAGCTGTATTGTGACTGAAAAGGGTTCTTGCAGTTTGATTCATCTATGTGGAAATAAATAAATGAAAATATAAATAAATACGTACAGTAATATTAGTATTCTTGACTGAGCTGATGATTACCAAAACAGCTGGTCATATTCTGAACCTTCTGTGTTTGATATTCATACAAAGGTGTGATGTTACAGATTATTTTGCTTTGATATACTTGGTAACGTCTTGCACTAGAGTCAATTTGCACTTTTATCAAGCTTTAAATCTTTCATTGCAGAACTCCACATGGATATTATTGTGGATATATTTCACAGTCCAAATCTAAGTAAAATATGTCTAGTACTTTAAAATAAGGGTGTATAAAGTATTACTTTTAAACTGGTTACCTTAAAATCAGATAGTTAACTGTTAAAGTTTTGGTGTGAACTTTATTACTAATGTCAGTGTGTCACCAATTAATTCATAGGGATATTAAAATTCAGAATATTGTTTGGAGACCTAATGTGTATATATGTATACATATATATATATATATATATATATATATATATATATATATATATATATATATATATATATATATATATATATATATACACACACACACACACACACACACACACACACACACACACACACACATATAGTTCTACTTTATAATCTCGAATTACTGAAATCTTGAATTTCAGTATGTCAAGACCATAAAGTCAAATTTTTAAAATCACGAAACCCCAAAACCGCGAATCTGGAAATGTCGAATTCACGGTTATGGTGTTCTGGTATTTGTCGTGGGATGTAGTGTGTGCAGAATGTACAGTTTAGTGTGTGGATTTGGCTGGTATGTAAGGTAAGTAAGTATTTTGTTAGGGTTTTAGGTATCTCAGTGTATGTTAATGTGTTTGAAACTTTTATGTGTGGGTTAGAGTAGGCAGGTAAAAGTATGAGTGTTTAAGTGTTGAAAGTGGTGGTGTTTGTATATTTGTGATATGTGTGTGTGTGAGAGGGTACTGTAGAGTGTCTTGTATTGAGTTTGCTGTCTTTTCTGTTTGGTGCGATCTCGGAGTTAATATATATAAGTGGGGGGGTTGGGGATGCGAGCCCCCACATGGTGGGTGCATGGGGGCTTGCCCCCCTGCTTATACATAGTGTTGGTTTGTTGATTTGTGTTTTTGTGTCTGTATGTGTTTTGTTTGTTTATTTGCTGTAGTGTGGGTAGGATGGTGTATGTGTTATGTGGTGTATGGTGTGCTTATGTTTGCAATTTTGTGTTTCTCAGTTTTTGGGTTTCGGGATTTCAAGCTTTCAACTTTATGGTCTCGAGATACTGAAATTTGAGATTTCAGTATTTTGAGATTATAAAGTGGAACCATACACACACACACACACACACACACACACACACACACACACACACACACACACACACACACACACACACACACGCACACACACACACCTTTTCTTGTTCAGATCTGAAACACCATGTATTATCTGATATAAAGTTTGCCCCACTGTTTTGTGAGTACAGTTACAAATTACATTTGTTCTTTTAAAATATCTCCTGAGTTAATATGTCAGGGGTGGGGGAAAGAAAGTTTTCCATTCATGATGCTTTTCATGCAAATCTTTAATAAGCATCTAAGTGTGCACAACATTTTTTACGTGTTCAAATTATTTGTATGTGCCAGTATCACTACATCTGAAATAAAGTAATGATTTAGATAAATTCATAATCCTAATTTCCTTTTTATGGCAGTGAGCAAAGTCACTCAGCTGCACAGAGACACATAGACACTAGCTAATACCCACAGACAAACACACACACACACACACACACACATGCACACACACACACACACACACACACACACACACACACACACACACACACACACACACACACACACACACACACACACACACATGTTAATGTATATGAATGTATATGAAATTCTGTGAAAGCCTTACTAAGGCAGAAAATATAGGACTCTTTTTCAGTAGTGTCTATTCAGAGGGCCTTATGTAATTTATTAGCATCAGGAATGATATAAGATATAGTTATAGACTCAAACTACCTAGAGAAGTAACAAGACTATGCATGCAGTCTACTAGCTGCTTTAAAGCAATGATAATGAAATTTAACATATTCATTTTTATGCTATTTGGTCATAAGGATCCAAATTTGCATTATCATTATGCCATGGTATAGTTCAGATGTTGCACATTAAGCTAATTTGTTTGAAATGTGTCTTCCAATCAATATCAAAACCACAGCAAATAACATCATACATAATGTGATGGTTAAATCTTGGAGAGAATGTCAAGCACTTTTAAGGGATCTGAACCTTTCAAATGTAATACAAATTCCATGTCAAGCACAGAAAATGGTCAGCAGCAAAGCAATTTTTCAGCAAACAAGAAAGGAATAACTTAACAAGAGAAATAATAGCACATTATTTACAATAATGATGCCTTTCAATCTGTAATGGAAACACTTTATACTCACACATTGAAAATAGTGCAGTTGTTTATGATAAGAATTTCACAAATAAACTATAATTTAGCACAGGAATATTTTGTACAATAGCATAACATTTAACAATACAGTTTTAGGTATTTGCTTTCACAGCATTAATAGGCAATAAAATAAGCCATGAGATTCAATAAACGGTGTGTAGGCTGCACGTGGAACCTACATGGAGTTTACAAGATTGAGCAGCAGTCCGTGGTGAGCAGCAGTGTGTACTGTATATTAATGCTACGTGGTGCATCTAAGCTAGGTTTCATTGCTGGTAACAGTGTTACTGGCCTGTAAACCATGTAAGCGAATGTGGACATCAACTCTGTTTCAAGCAGAGCACCTACGGTCCGTGGATTTGCCCTAAATGCCACAATGGTCACCAGAACTTCACAGATAGCTGTCAGTCTATTATTGCAACACATCTGTACAAAGGCCAACATAATGCGGGAACATTTAATCAGAAATGGGGACATGTTTGACATAGATCTTGCATAAAAATGTGTTAGAATGAAACACAAACATATCACTCAACCAGCTAGAGCAAGAAATCTGGACAAAATCATAAATAATGGTGGGACAAAGGTCCAATAATACGGACAGATTTTTAATAGAATAATAGGTTGTATAATAGCCTTCACTTTCTGAAGAGCATGAAATTTGAAACTCAAATGTTTGTCATCAGTTTATGAATTCAGTCTGTAATGACATGCCAATGATTTGCCAGAAAACCAAAATGTTATGAGGAAAAGATCAAAAATATGAGAAAAAAACTGGACATTCTGCACAAATCAGGACAGATGAGAGGTATGAACTCAAATGCATGTAATATTGACTCACATCAGTCCTGAGATCATCTCAGTGATATAGCAGAAAGCCCCAAATTTGATAAGGAACACATCTGAACATCCTGGGAATATCTGGAGGTATGAATGCGAAGTACATGGTCCAAACACAGTACAGGACAGTGTACCTACAGTGCAGAGTATTTTAATATCCCCTTCCTGGTATTTTGTACTGAAGCTGTGTAAATAATCTGTAATGGGACATAGACTGCCATGTAAAATGAACACTAAAGGAATTGGGTGTATTGAATAGGGACACACACATGAACTGTAGTAATGAACAAAAGAAAGAGGATGGGTGAAACTACCTAATGTACAGCAGAAGAGGGCATGTCAATGGAATATGGTTGTAGCAGCAACCCCAATCACATATCTATATGGTACAGTAGGGACTGTACAGTGAAAATGTGTTTTATTTGACTGCCCACAAGGTAACACAACAATGGGGAGGATGTCTGCATGAGATAATCATCCTTATATGAATAATGCAGAGGTCATCTATCAGGGGTCTGACATACAATTGGGGTAGGGTGTGAATTATGAAGCTGTGCAAACTGATATGCCTGAATATGAGTGTACTCTCAACAGAGGTCTCCAGCAAGGTGGGCATAGGTAAAGGCTCATGGAAAACATTAGAAGAACCAGCCACAATGATGGACAATATCAAAATAATGCCACCAGTAATCCCATGCCTCTGACTTAACATATGTGATATACAGTGATAAAAGATGAGCCTGCACACACACACACACACACACACACACACACACACACACACACACACACACACACACACCATCACACATGAGGGTAACCATACACACACACGCTGCACTGCAACATCTGATGGAGAGGAGTGAGGGAGGGCACTATTATACATGTATGCAAGCAGGTACACTAAATACAGGAAATTGTGTGTGGTATATATATATATATATATATATATATATATATATATATATATATATATATACACACACACACACACACACACACACACACACACACACACACACACACACACACGTAGAAAGATAGATATCTATGGCACAATTCACACTGTCATGAATGATATACATGCCATTAATGTTGTCAAACACCTATGTATGCAGTGTGTTCATAATCAGAACAGGTAGCACACATGCATCTGGTGTAACAACTTCATTGGTGTTCCACACCATCAGACAGCCATGTATATTCCATAGAAAGAATACCTAGGTATGACCAATAAGCTATGTGACAGTGCACTGTGACAAAGGTGGTACACTTCAGTTACACATTACTGGAAGATGTGTTGGGAGGTGCAAGAAGAAGGATGCATTGTACACAGTTATTGGTGTGATGAATGCTGGGAACCCTAAAGGTATTATGGCCTCTGATGTCAATGTCCTTCACATACCCAGTACTTGTGTTACATTCAAGAGAATAGTCTGCACTGTGACCACATGCTGGTGGATGTATCACTTACCATCTACCTCAGTACAAGGGTCACATACCTATTGGTCTAATTAGAGGGTGTATTGTCCACATTATACTTGGGTGGCATGTTTGTTTCCAGAATGTACAAATCCTCCCATGTGTCTTGTCAATGCACGTGTTGTCATACATGTGGCAGCAGTGTTTGCTATGTGGTGCTAATGTATGTATTATACTAATATCACAGTTAGAGTTAATGATTGCCCACATTCTGTAGTTCTTCAGGCAGTTATGTGGACACAGCATGTGTATGTCATCTGAGATGTCCATCATTTAACTAATGGACAGGAAAGGGCTTAGCAGACAGCCCTGATGTATGGACCTGATCACCGAATCTCAGATATAGGTCATGTTACACATGTCAACATAGTGAGATGCCATATATGTGATGCACTGGTCTAACCATTTGGTGATATAGCTATTTATGGCCACATATGACAGTGTTAAGTGAATATCTCAGCATGGATTTGTGTCAATTGTTTGACCTGGTAAAGTTCCACAAGATGATACTATTGTCATCATGCATGCCCTCGATGACCTCTTTGATGACATCTATTAGATGTAATAGATATGATGTAGCATTAACAACTCACACAGGTCTGTTGCACACAGCCAGAATATGACTGGTGTACATGTAGAAGAGGTCCATGATCACATGTTGGTCTACCACACAGTCGAGGATAGGCAGGATATCTCTATTCATGCACGCATCAGGTGCAGCCCCCTCTTTTCAGATGGATGCATGTTGATGTACACTCTTGTATAAGAATATAGCCAGTGTGGAGGGTGTGTTGAAGTGTGCATGCAACTGTATCAGGAAGGTGCATGTGCTGAGTCACACCATAGGTGATCTGGGATGTTGTCACAGGCCATCACTTCTGTGTGATAGGCCTGGATGAAGGTAAGACAGTGCATACCACCTATCGTGACCTGGCTTAGGGTTTTGACGCAATACCCTTATGCAGGTATCATTTAAAAATTCTCCTAGATGGGGATTAACCCTTATGTCAGCAGTTGGGTAACCAATTGACTCACCAACAGAACACATACTGTGAAAGTTGGTGAATCAACCTGTGCTAGTAGAGTTTTCACCACTGACAAAACCCAGGTATCTGTGCTTGTCCCTTTATTGTTTGGACTCTATTTCTCGACAGTTCAGGCTAAAGTATATGGTCTTTGGCTTGCCAAGTTTGCCAATTCTTGCATATTGGGTGCAATCATTGAGTCCACCAATGATGATAACATAACACAGGAAGAGCTAACACAGACAAATGAAGGGGGCAAAGGCACATGATTTAGAACTAAATGCAGAAATGTGTCTTTTTTTATGCTGTCCATCTGAAAAATGGAATTCCATGTTAATCTCACCATTGACAAAAGTCTTGCTATACTGACACCCCGTTATACCAGCACTGAGAACACATGTGGTTAGTATTCTGAACTTCAACCACCAAGTGTCCACACTGGTATTGAAAGCCTATGTTGTGCACATCATATGTCATGCCATCATGTTCAGATCTTAGGATTGTATGACAGCACTATAGTCAAACCTCATCAGAACAGTAATAGAGTATAATGTTCTCTTGTGCATTTACCTCACCAGACAAATACAGCAGTTGGAGAGAGCACATGGCTTTTTTGACAAGATAACGCAGGGCCTGCAAACCATGCCATGATGTATGTGGATAGAGCTAAAGTCATGTTCCCTTTTACTTAATACAGGCATAGCCCTATTACTAGCTATATAAAAAGCCGCATTTAAGTCATTTACCACATTATATGAAAAATACTGTGCCCATTAGTTTGTTGTGCTCCCATCCAGTCCAGCAGTGACCCAGAGATGATGTCCAGTATTTCTCCTCGATCCCCAACCACAGGTCTCTTTTTCTCCAAAGCAGTGTCTTGCCTACATGGACGAGTCTTTATCCCACAGCATAGGAGTTCATAACAGATCTCTAAGGTTTGAATCTGCTTGCTCAGCATGTCCTGGTGGATTTTGGGTTTTGGTGGATTTGGATTCCATTAATGATTTTGGTGGATGATGTCAGGCACAGGCACATGTCTTGGAGCCGGTATGCATATTGCCAATGGAGCAGGTTTCTTTCTGACTGTCAGGCATATGACAGATTTAGAGATGGAGTGGTATCTTTTGGTTGATTTTTTTGGGGTCTCTCCAATTTGCTGCAGATGTGATTTGAGATCCTTCCGAGATGGGGGGGTGTAGCTAGATCATATGTGTCTGATAAGTGATGGGGCATTGAACAATGACCTCAGAGTGAAGAGCATGAATCCCTGTCTGATGATCTGTACAGGGGAACAATGACCTCAGGAGATCTGGATGTGAATCCTTCATGATCTTTAAAGGCCAGAGTCTCAAAGAAAGGCCCACTGGTCCCTAGGTCCCCAAAAAGCTGATAACTTGTGACCCTGGGTCCCCAGGTCTGATGCCCTCTTCTGTGTTTTATGGACCTTAATTTTTCCGTAGTACTACTGTTATACTTTTTTTGCTAACTTTTCAGGCTGGCTCTTTGGCACCAGCTATCTGTTCTGGCACTTTCTATCTGATAACGTTTGTCGTTTCACTGCATATCTTGTCAGCCTTATTCCCTCACATACCAGCCATTTGTCAATCAAGTTCTCCTGTCTCCAAATAGCCTCCAAACAATAGAGGCCCCTGGCCAAGGAGCCAGATGACTGGACACCAAACGTGAGCTTGTTGGAGACCACCATGGGGAGTCTGACACAGCGCAACCTGCCAGTTTCTTTGACTCCTATGGGTTTGCAATTAACCCTGTGTTTCTTGGTTGGTTTTTTAAGCTGGAAAGTTTTTTAGTTATTAATACCCGGTTTTTGTACCAAAACTTTTGCAAGGTCAAGGGACTGCCTTTCAAGCCTCTTGGCCTTGTGCCCTTGGTGACTATTCAATGAAGTCGACTTTCAAAAAAAAAATCTGACAAAGCCAAAGGTCGCCAAACTGGGTGTCCCGGGTCCAAGGTCTGTCAAGTCCCTTATTTGTTTATTTATGTTTGCTCTCTCCTTCCTCCAGACTCGCAGACTTTACTTGTTATTTTTAGGTAGGGGTAATTACCAGGGTCCGTGAGAGGGGGGACCAGGTTTGGTGGGGGCCCACTCCTCGCCCCTTGGTCCTGTGGTAAGTGGTAAAGGCTGAGATTAAAGCTTAGCCCTTATGCCTGGTTTAATTTTTAGATTAGCCAGCTTTAGGCCGGGCAGCGGGGGGGACACCATCCCAGTGATGCTGTGTTTTTAGCTTTAGAGAGAGCAGCTTCACACCATTTGAGAGAGATGTCGGGCTAGTCCGCTGGTTGGGATCGTTCTCTCCCTTTAGGGAGGGGGAGAGGGTTGCACTGAACCTGTCTGCTGCCAGTATTATGCAATCTGTGGGTGGGTTCAGATTTTTATCATTTTTGGACTAATTCTGAGCATATCTGTTATGTAACTGTACTGTAATCTTCCTGGTATAGGATGAGGTGATCTCTGTCTAGCCTCCAGACCAGTGTCTGACCCTACACTGGTGGGAGCACTGCATATCCAAAATTCTGTTATAGCTGATGACATCAGCAGTGTCTTGTGAGGAGACTGTTGCAATAACAGTGTCCTCCATGTTCGAGTAAAAGGCTGTCTGCAATGTCAAGCAAGAGCTCATACACACATGCACACCTGTTGGCTGCAGTGAGAATAGAGCCTTTACCTATTTAACTACACACACACTACAGACCTCTGTATTTAAAACATGCACCACACCTCAAGTCTGACTTGAAGTGTCTCAGACAACACTTTATAGCTGACATCAACAGTGCCTGTTGGGGAGAATATAATAGTGTCCCACATGCTTTTGTAAAATGCTCTCTGTAATGTCAAGCAAGAGCTCACACACACACACACACACACACACACACACACACACACACACACATCCAGTTGACAGCAGTGAGAAAATAAACCCTGCCTTTCTAAGTACGCTGACTAAAGAACTCATTACTTTATACAGCACCATGGCACATGTCTGACTTGTGCAGGTGACAATCAGCAGGCCAAGTGAGAGATAACATGTTGGGAAGGCTGCATGAAATGCATGTGTAGATATTTTTCAAGATTCAAAATCTTGTCAATCCATGGTATTGGAGCAGTAACTATGGGATACACACTTCTGCACTTCTTTCTAGACACACACACACACAGTTGAGTACAGTGAGAACAGAACCCTTACCTAAGTACACAGACTAAAGAACACAGTACTTTACACAAGTATCATCGCATAAGTCTGACTTTTACAAGAGTACTGGTGAACTGATAGTAGATGACATCAGCAGGCCATGTTGTAGATAAGATATGGGATGGGCTGCAAGAAATGAATGTGTAGGCATCTGCAGAAATCAAAATACTGTCAATCCATGGTATTGCAGCAGTAACTGTCAGATACATACTTCTGATCTTCTATCTAGACACACGCAGACACACAAATGCACACAAACACACAGACATGCACACACGCACAGACACATGCACACACACACACACACACACACACACACACACACACACACACACACACACACACACACACACACACACACACACACAAATGCACACACATGCTCAGTTGACTACTCTAAGACCAGACCCCCTACCTATGTACACTGACTACAGAACTCAGTACTTTATGCAAGTACCATGGCACAAGTCTGACTTTTACAAGAGTGTAGGTGAACATATAGTAGATGTCATCAGCAGGCCATGTGGGAGACAAGATGGTGAGAGGCCTGAATAGTCTCATAGCTTCATAGGTTCACAGAAGGCTACTAACCTAATGGCTCTAGGGTGTTTTGAAGCCTAGCTGTGTAAAAACACAAGTACCCTTATTGAGCATAATTGGATGGTCATTTTTAGCAGTGTGATTATATAAACAGCACTAACTGGTCCTGTCCATGAGGGGCATAGGTGCCACCACAGAGGTGACTTTACAATCACCCAACCAATCGTCAAGTTTGTGCTTGAACAGGGACATTGAGGAGCACTGTTTCACACACAGTGGGAGACTATTACAGGAAAGTTTGAATCAATGGGGATATATCTGTATCCTCAGTATGTTCTGTTTGTGTCACAGGCTAGGTTTAGAACCCAGGGACAAGTTATTCTTGTCCCATTTGATTCTCAATGTCCAGCATTTCTAGAAGGGCATGGTCTGAGACTGCTCTGTAGAGTAGGTGTAGGTCACCTCTCAGCAGCCTGCATGATACTGAGTACAGTGACAGGTATTTCAGTCTTTCCATGTATGTCATGTTTGGAGTTTCTGGAGTCTCCCAGACACAAACCTGTGTTTTCTCCAATTGCTGCATGTGTCTGGTGAGGTATAGACAGATGGTAGCATTGTACTCAATTAGTGCTCTGATAAGGGTAGAGTACAGCAAAAGTATGACCACCCTGGTGATGTCCATATATATGATGTGTGCAATGCAGAATGTGTGTGCCACCACTATGGACACATAGAGATGAAAGTGTAGATTTCTATCAACATGTGTTCTCAAGTCTGACAACACTGTGTTTGAGCTTACAAGAGTGCTATGTATATTATAATTAGCAGGAGTACTTCATTGCCAAAGGGGACATGAGGT
Source organism: Protopterus annectens (assembly GCF_019279795.1). Classification (NCBI taxonomy): domain Eukaryota; kingdom Metazoa; phylum Chordata; order Ceratodontiformes; family Protopteridae; genus Protopterus; species Protopterus annectens. The sequence continues at coordinate 1,900,782,560 of NC_056728.1, forward strand.
ATTGTATGCTTTAAATTGCAGTCCATGAGTTTGGCACCAGTCATTTGTGTGTGGCAGTCCCTTCTATAATATGTTGCCATCATTGGGGGACTCTATATTATTGTGCCCAGTTACCCGTCATCTGCAGTCTTGGTAAACCGCAGGCCATCTACCATTGTTGTGCTTCAGGGAAGTACTTTGCAAACAGGTGAGGACTTAGCACAAATCCTTGTGGTATTTTAATTGTAAGTGGCTAGTTGTGGAGGCGCTTTCCCCAACTTTGAGAGTATGTATTCTGTTGGTGAGCCAGTTGCCTATCCCTCTACTTGTGTATGGCTTAATTCCCACATGGGAGATCTTTACTATGAGCCATGAATGCGGGATAGTGTCAAAGACCTTGGATAACTCAACATAGGCGTTATGCCTATTATCCCTAATCCAGGTCTTTGGGGTCAGTAGTCCCCAGCATTTAATAAGCAAGATCTTCTCTTGACAAAAAAAAAATGGGCTGGGTCAAGTGTGTTGAAGGTCACCTATGTCCTTTTGGATATGGTCTATGCTGATTCCTTCCCTAGTCTTGCAGATAGGGCTTTTTAGGGATATGGATCAATAGTTGTAGTTCTGCATGCTACCAGATTTATGTGCATTGCATAGCACACAACCTTTGATATTACATTTTGTAGTGTGGTTGATATATGTGCATGGAAAAAGTAGTGAGACACCATGGTTGCAGTGCTGTGGGAGTGGCAACACATGAATGTATTGTATGTGACATATTGTTAGATATGGCCCTCAGTCTGTAATGCTTCCACATGTAATTTCATGTCATACACAGGGAAGGACAGTAAGCAGGAGTAATACATCATAATATGTACATTTACATGGTGCAGTGAACAGTGGGTTTGTGTGATGGATAGCAAAGTGCATACACTTGTGAGATACACATATTTGCATGTAACTAAGCAGTGCATTAAATTAGAGCTGCATTGCTAAGGTCTGACAGTATTGATTCTACGAAACACACCTGCTGCTTTACTCACTCTGTGGCAGTACATGTTAATGCATCGATACATTCCTGATTGGGGCCAGATGGTACTGGGTTTGAGGAAAGGTGTACCTGATACTTTTAAAACTTTTCATTACAGAGTGATAATGCAATGACATGAATTGTTTATATGAGAAGTGTTGTGTGCTGACATAGCACAGCAGTGTTAAGTGGCATTGAGCTGGGTAACTGCACCTGTTTACAGCTGCTCACTGTCTGTGCATGATGCTAACCTCCGTGTAAACATGGACCCCAAAAAGTGAAGGGATCCATTGCTTTTCCAGCAACTTATGTGTGTTGTATGTGATTCTATTTTTTGAACAGATTAAAGTGGTGAAATGAGGTAGATAGGAAAGTTGTGAAATGGGGAGCTATCAGGGGATAGAACAAAGTGAAAATAGGACAGAAATATGCAGGAGGGAGGTAGGAAAGAACCAAAGCTATCCATTTGTTTATCAGTGTAAAGTGAACATATGTGCAACATATTAACTGAATTTGGACTGCAGAGAGGGGTGTGACCACAACACAACCATGTTGTATAACCAACTGGATCAAATCAAGTGCTTCAAGGAGACATGTGCAAAATGAAGAGATACGTATGGGACATTTTTTTTTTTGTATTTTGTTTTGTTTGTTTTTTTTTTTTTTTTTTTTTGTGGAACAGGTGCACATTTCATTTTTATTTCAGAGAGAGAGAGAGAGAGAGAAGTTGGGGAAGGGGCACATGTATGTCTGGGTTAGGTAAGATGGGTAGGTAAGGAAGCAATTGCAGACAGACAAGATAAAACAAACGACAAGGCCGGTGATGGACACAGAAGATTGGGGGACACCATGATTGAGGTGAGGGTGAAGACATCCCAAACCTATGGTCATCAAGCTGGGTGATGGTAAGAACTGAGTCCTCACTCACTGCACTGTCATCACTGTCACCTCACTCCACCGGTAGAGTGCTTGACATCTCCTTCTCCTCCTCCCAGTACTATGTAAGATGAGGGTGAGTAGCCTCTTCTGCCTGTTTAGGCATGTACCAATGGTAAGACACACAATCCTATGCACTAAACCTGGCAACTTAGTGCAGGGGATGAAATCACCACCTCCACCACTGCTCATGGAGGGCATCACTGGACCAGCCTCCAGGGCAGGACTACCCGAGGGTGCAGTTAGTGCAGAGGCAGCAGAGACAGTGCTGCGAAGTTGGCTGCCAGATTTGTTTTTATTAGTATCTTTCAATGTATTAGTACTATCTGAGTTTTTTCTCCTATGTGATTTAATACATTTTCATACTTAATTTTGTGAAATTTTCTAAATTGTATTAATATTTATCTTTTGATGTAATTTTGTGGAGATTTTCTCCCCGGACCACCACTGAAAATGGGCTCATTTCTGGCTCAGTGGACTTTCCCAGTTGACAAATGCAATAAATAAATAAAACTAAATAAATAAATAAATGCATGTGCTGGGCATCAGTGCTGGAGCTGGTGGAGGCGGGGGCAGGCAGTGATGCAGTAATGTGGTACACATGGATCACATGGACACCTTTTGATGACACATAATAAAATTAAAAAAGAAAATAAAAAGATAAAATAAAATAAAAATTAATTTTTAACAATAAAATAAAAAATAAAAAAAGACACAAAAATATATTTTTATATATAATATGAAATAAAATAAAAATAAAATAAAAAAGAGAGATAAGGGTTGGGATGAGAGGAAAAAAAAAGATAAGATTAGTACCTTCATATGCATTCATTAATACAATTATTTGACTCTATTATCTTAACTTTTGCATTTAAGACTACCACCACCTAACAGTACTACACAATACTACAAATTGCAGCAAGTAAACCTTGAAATGTGAATATATATTGTATTTATGCATGTTCCCATTATAAAGATTACAGTTTACAGCAGGGCATTTCTTCCACTGGTGTAGAGGTATTGATTTAATATAAATATTACTGAAGAAATAACAGTTTTGTATAGTTTTGAAGTATGGTATTTGAACCCACAACCTCTGAATAAAGTCTCATATTGTATTCTTGGTTTGTGCTTCGGGTTATCACCTTCCATTCTGGCTAAAACTGGAGTAAGGCCACACCTCTTACTTTACCCGTAACCCCGCCCATTCCCAGCTATGTTCCCACCCATTTTCTGCCTATTGCGTGATGTCCCTGTGACATCAGTGGGTGGGAACACCCTCATTTTCCATTTTCTGGTGCTTGCTTTCACCCAATTTACTATGCTTTTCTGTAAAAAAGCATAGTAAATCAGCCGATTTAACAAACTCCGATAGTCTGTTTCCTTTTTTGAAAAAGAATACCAGTCCGGAAAAAAAACAGATAAGTGGCAACCTTATTTGCACTACAGACTAATGCATGCATACTTGCTTTCACAGATGGGATATGCATGCTCAATTTGATAACTCTGAAAAATACCAAAAAAAGTTATCTTTAACTTTTAATGCAGCAATGACACTACTCTTTTGCTGCAACCATACCACATGCTTCCTTCATCCTTGCCAATCTAGCCCTGTGGGGTTAGACATTGCACTCCCAATCACTGGCAGCTGTGGAAGAAACACAACAGAAGACCATTATGAATACCAGTCTTGTCTGTATTCTGCTTTCAAAGTCTTGCAAGTACCCTCTGTAAATGATACTTACACTGGGTTTGAATGTCCTCAACTTACACTGGGTTGCATGTCCTCAGTCTTAAATTCCTCAATCCAGTGGTTGAGTGTATTCCTCTTCCTCCATAGGTTATTATAATAATACCTCCAGTGCTCTCCAGTGCACAGAATACCAGTGGCACTTGAGAAAGCCTGGGCTAAACTATCCCCAGCCTCAGACTTGTACTCGGAGCCAGAATAGTCCCTGCAGAATGCTTTGGCTGTGGTTCTTAACTACAATTTCACTGTATTTCCTGGGCCCCTGAACACCTCTCCTATGTGCCCTAAACCTGGCACATTCCCCACAAATGTCTGCCATGTCTACCATGGATGCAGAGCAATGGTGACTGATGCTTTCCTGCCAATTCCATTTATTGCGTTTACTGGAACGTACACACTGTTCGGCAGTGCTGCACTCCTTTTACCATCAAGCAAACACATTGCTTGGGTGTGCACACCCCTGAGCAATGTGCTTGTGTGATGGCAAGCAAAGATCAGCAGTGCTAAGCAGTGAGGCATTATATAATTGCATTTGCAATTGCAAGATTATTCACTGTACAAGCAGTTGTGTAAGTGTCTTAGGCAAATGTGAAGGCCATTCCAGTCCAGATGCAAAATTAAACTTACAGAAATATACTACACAGTATACCCATAGTCAAACATCTGATAATAAATGTGATAATACATAGATAAATAAGAAACTGACACAATACTAGTGTCTTCTTCTTCTTCTTGTTCTTTCAGCTGCTCCCATTAGGGGTTGCCACAGCAGATCAACTGTTTCCATTTCTTCCTGTCCTCTGCATCTTGCTCTGTCACACCAACCATCTGCATGTCCTCTATCAGCACATCCATAAACCTTATCTTAGGCCTTCCTCTTTTCCTGTTACCTGGCAGCTTCATCCTTAGCATCTTTTTCCCAATATACTCTGCATCCCTTCTTAGCACATGTCCAAAACAACGTAATCTTGCCTCTCTGGCTTTGTTTCCAAACCTTCCAACCTGGGCTGACCCTCTGATATACCTATTCCTAATCCTGTCCATCCTCATCACACCCAGTGCAAATCTTAACATCTTTAACTCTGCCACATCCAGCTCTAACTCCTGCCTTTTTGTCAATGCCACTGATGCCTGTGACACCCCCAGCATGTCCCTTCTTGGTCTCTGAAAGGTACTTGTAGCTAAATTTCTAAAGGCTACATATACCTTTGTCTGCACTAGGATAGATTCCCCTTGTTGGGTCTGGATCTGAGTTGAGGATGGCATAAGTCATAGAGTTCCTGTAGTGTGTTTCTATCCACAATGTAGTACTCTACAATTTCCACACCATATAGGTTGCAAAAATTTAAATGTGGCCTGAAAACTCTTCTCTTTCTTGGCCTAGGCCTATTGGCAGCAGCAGCAGCAGCATTGGCTTCAGCACATAGCACATAAAAATGAATTAAAGACGCATTAGCCCCTAACATTATATCTGTATCAACTCCTTTCCGTGGCTGTGTTCCAAAAGTTTTGGAATTCACAGGAAAAAACATCACAGAATCTACACAGTTTATTTATAGCTTTTTGAATAGCTCCACCATGTTGGATTGGTTGATTAGCATGTAATTCATTTGCTTATGCTGTAATTAGCATGTCACAGTGTTTACCTTGTTTGCGCGGAGGTGCCCGCCTCTATACATTGCTTACTAAATCTAATATTTGCTGCTACCATGTGTGGTGGACAATGACCGTGTAGGGTTTATTGAATCCCCTTGTAATACTATGTCTGTTTCTTGACCGTCTTCTGTTATAGTCTTTCAATTTTGTAATTAGTATGACATCACATATAAAGGAAACTAGACAGGATTGCAACAGGTGAACCTGAAGATTATAAAGCAGTAATATCTTCGTTTTTAGCAACTGTTAGTATTGATTTGATATATGCATATTTCACTGGTATAGCCTCTGAAGTAAAATCTTCAAGGCTGCTGGAACAAAAACCTGGTTTGAAGGGCAGAGCACCTAGCACTAACAGGTTTCACCTCAGCAAATCAACACCCGCCCCCAAAAAAGTCTCAACACCAAGATGAAGCGGCCTCCATCAAGGTAAAGTATGGCCCACACGCAGGACACCCACACCTCAGCCTTGGTGGCAACGCTCCTATGCATCGGAGTGCAATTAGGTGCAGGCAAGACTAGGCTGCACTCCTCTGCAATTTGCCTCACGCTACAGGCCACCTCCTCAACTCACATTCATCTCACACAAGAAACAATAAACAATTAAAGGTAGCAATTTATACTACTCGAGAGGACCACTCCCCACTTCAAACCCCCCTAACATAGCTACTCAGAAGCCAATGGCTCTCCAAAAAAGGTTCCCTCCAACATAAATCAAAATATCATTCAACAACCCTGTCATGGATACATCAACATAAATCTCAAAACATATCAGCATCAATCAACACAGCTCAATCAAAATAATGTGGGAATTACTCTCACACCTCACTGGAGAGGAGATCAACTATGAGATCTCAAGGTCAACAACCTCATCCCAACCCCCAAAACACCCCCACAAAAAAAACAGAAAAACTTTCACAAAACTTGGACTTCTAAAGTCGCTTCAGTCTAAAACCCTCCCTGGAGCCAAAATGCCTTCTGAGCCCAACCAAACCACTCACCCACTCAGCACCTACCCAACAAAAACCTTACAGCATGGATCAGGCAATGCAACACAAAACTACAAAACTTTCTAAAACAAGCTCAAGGCAGTCTGGACCCAGTGCATAAACAAGCAAACCACAAAATCTACTACAAACTACAACCAACAAAAAAATCCCAAAGGGTGAACACAAATCCTTAAGTAAAAACAAAAAAATGAAGCTTACTAGAAAAATCAAAAAAGTTTGAGAAAAAAGATAAAAAACAAAATCAAAATCAAAAGACAGAAGCAGCTAAAAATCAAAACCTAGATATTTTGAAAGTTAGATGCTCAGATATAAAAGTAAATCAAAACTGATTAAGAATTGCCAACAATGATGAGAACATAAATTACTGGCCACAAGGTTCAAACTAGGCCTTCCTTGTCCCTTCAGAGAGAGATCAGGATATAAGAGGTTGTAGAGATATTAGTTCCCAAAGCCTGTGAGAAAAGAACTGCTCTCAGCAAGAAAAAACACTCCACAGCAAAAATGGGATCCCAGGTTGAAGCCTATGTGCTCATGCACCCGATTTGTAAATTAAACCGCAAAATAGACCCCTGCTTATCTCAGTTTACCACCTCCCAGGAATAGGACCCTCAACTGGCCCCGTTGGGGGCGGTGACTCCAACTGTGGTCCCATTACCACCCAGAGTGGCTCTCGGCTACTTCCCAGTAGCTTGACAAACCTTATCTGCAAAACCATGGAAGGGGATCATACGGATAGTCATAACAAATAAGACATAGCAAAGGCATGGAAACTGGATCCAGATCAGTTTGGCTTTGGCAAATCTTATTCTTGAGGACTTGGATTGGTTTGGACTTTGGTTTTTCCTGTGAGATTGAAGAGGGAAGGATTCCATACAGCCAACCTTGACCTGGCAAAAAGCCCATCACACAATGGCCCCACTTATCATCATAAAAAACTCATCTCAGAAACACCAATACGTAAAGCATGACAACTGGCTGCAGGGTAGAAAGTGACAGAACCCACAGGGTCAGAGTTGCTGAGCCATGTCAGACAAAAGCCTGTCACAAGTGGTGTCCCAAGATGTTGTCCCCAGGGCCTCTTCTGACTCCCACAGAGTTTCTGAAGTCTACAATCACACACAACAAACATGGCTGACAGCAGTTCCCAACACCCTGCAGATGACTGCACATCTGCATCAGATAATCAATTATAAACCTATCCAACAAGAAGGGCCCAGGCGAAACGGACAACTAAAGTTAAGGGAGCCAGAAATGCATAGATCATACCAAGATAACAAGAGTCATACCCACCTAGAAAAACAAGGGGACAAGAATGCATGGCCATAGCAATTCACTGAAATGCACTGGGAAGTACAGAAGAAGTCAGCCTTCCGGTTGACACCAGGTTTTAGTTTAGCTTGGAGGAGGCCGGGGAAACATTTACCGGAAAAACCTTCTACATTGCCCACCTGATCGAAGGGATTCACATCTAGATCAAACAAGATCATCGTAACTTCCCCTCTAGATCACCATCTCATTATGCCTATGTAATACAATTTTTGATCTTGTATCTGACCAGACACCTGCAGCAGCTGCAAGGACTGCAAAGGATAAGAAAATAAAAAAACCAAAAAAATATATGGTCTCAAAATAAAGGATAAAGAGCTCGACTCCTCTCTCTGCCTTCATACCAACTCTCAGAGCTCAGATCAGAGGTGATAAGGCCATATCAAGCCCTTCAAACTCAAACATGATGAATATGATAAACCTCAAAAATCTAGATCCTCAGAACCCTAAGAGAGGAGGAGACTTAAGTTGAACCACAAGGCTTGGATGGACATGGGACAACAGAGGACAGATTAGAGACCCAGAGACTCTGTAAATCCCCCCGGTACATGTGAGGTCAGAGCTACTGCACTGCCTTTTGTTCAAGAGGAAGCAAATGGATGGGATGGCAGATATACCCCAGGATTACTTCAGTGTCACTGCTTGACTTGGCAGAGGCAAAATAATATAATAGTTTTATTTTTTTAAACAAAGGGGGTGTGGCCAATAAAACTATATGGGCTAGGGCCTAAATGCCCTTGGGCAGATAGCCTAGTATGAACCTATGAACCTATGAACCTAATAAATATGTGAGAACATTTGCACTGCTCACTGAAATTGATACAATGTCAGCAAATCTTACTGCTATGTGATCTCCAAAGCCCTTACTGTCCATTCTGACACAATCAAGGAAGAAAAAGAAAAAGATTTAATTTGCTGTACCGAACAATACTTATATAATCAAAGTATAGTAGGAACCATATAACCAAGAACTCCAAACTGAAAACAAACTGTCCAGACACACTGAAGACGGATGAGAATAAATTTATTATAAAATTTAATATACAAGTGCTTTCACCCTACCCAAGTGCAAGGCTTTTTCAAGTAATAAAAACAACTAAAGTTCTTCCATTTAAATACCCTTTAACCTCTAAAAATGCGCCAATTCTTTAAAGAAACAAGGTTTTTAAGAAACCAAAGCTTTTAAAGAAACCAAAGTAACTGAAGTGTTTAAAAAGACATACCGTCCCCCTTAATTACAACAATGCATACTGTAATTAGGTACATTTCTTTTTACATTGTCCATTTTATATAATTTCTATTGTTCAAAATACGTTGTAAATATATCTTGTTGTACAATGCATGTAAATCTGAAACCAAACTATAATTTCTTTGCTCTTTTAACGAAATATGGTTTTATGGATATGGGGTCATTAAGACCCCGGGGGGGGGGGGATTAGCTGCATTTAGTTTTAACTAACAGTATGTCTCCCTGCAACTCAACCAGTTTTCCCACGCTCCTCCCCTGGGGTCCATTGGAACATGTTCTAAAATTCCAAACATAAACCCTGTGTGACCAGGTTCAACATGAAGGTGCCTAAATAATGCATTATTTGAATTTTTCTTCCTGATATTATATAAGTGCGTTCATATATACATTTGCCTAATGTCCTCTCAGATTTTCCAACATAGAATCTAGGACAATCTCTACACACTGCCAGGTATACTATACCTTTTGTCATACAATTTCCCTTCCTAAAATTGATAACACTATTTAAGTCATTGTTCAATACTATTTGTTCCTTGTCTATAATGTACCTACAATATTGACATCTTCCACACCTTTTTGTTCCTACAACCCCCTGATTACCCACATTATGTTTATTTTTCTCAAAACGTTTCTTTAAATTTGTTCCTGTTTTGAAGACGAATTTAGGGGCCTCACTCAATATGTACAATCTCTTGGTTAAATTTCAGCATTTTCTAGTTTTCTCCCCTATACTTTTTATTTCTTTTGAACTACTGTTGTATTGAATCACTAACGCCCTGCCAAAACTTTGTTCTGTAGCACGGTGCCTTTCAGGATTATATTGAGTGTCCCCTAACAAAGGGGTGTATTTCATACCCCATCCTTCCACCACTTCCTTAGCCACTTTCTCAATTAAATCATTTGGGTAGCCTCTAGCCCTGAAGAATCTTTATCAGTTTAATTTCACAATTAAAGTAATTCTTCTCTGAGGTCATTCTGGCGGCCCTAACCATCTGACCTTTTACTATACTCCTTTTCGGTTTCCATGGGTGTGCACTACTATATGGTAGATATGAATTACTAAATGTATCTTTACGATGGATAATAGATTTTAAACGTCCATCAACTTTCTCTAACCCTACATCTAGATAATCTATATGGTTGTAATCAAATTTATATGTAAACTCCAGAAAGCCATTAGTGGAGTTCAAGTACTCAATAAAGGATGTAAGAATTTCATTGGGCCCATCCCAAATTTCAACTGTTTGAAAAGGGCTTTAAATTTGTACCAAACTAAGAGCCTTGATGTTTGTGATACACTTATAGAATTAAAACAGTTTGTTAGAAAATTAAATTTTGCTTTAATGTTTGATCAACAACATCAGGGATAAATAGACAATTTTAGGCAGGCTAGTACTTATAACCCATCTCTTCACCTAGCATTACAAGTTTTTGAAGCAGTATGCACACCTGACCTCTATGCTTTAAGTAACAACAGTAATAAAAGGAAAAAATATGGATACAAATTTAATTTAACTGTTAAAGAAAAATAAATTTTGGAAGAGTTAATGATGGATTAGAAATTTGTATTATAAGACCAGATAAAGGGGGAGGAATACTTATAGTCAACGCCCTTGACTACTCAAGTAAGATGTTTGAAATGTTGAACGACATTAGTACATATGTCCCAGTGTCCATAAATGAGATTAACATTTCATAAAGTATGGTGGACTTAGCAATAGAGGAATTAATGTTGGAGAACAGGTTAGATCAATGGGTGGGGGGGGACTACAGATGAAGAAACCGAGAATTGCTTCATTCTTTGGTATCCCCAAGATCCATAAGAGTACTATCAACCCACCTTACAGACCTATTATTTCTGGGGAGCAGTTGAAAACATACCCCATAGCCACCTTCCTAGACCATTCTCTGAAACATTTAATGAAAGATCAGGAACATCTTTGAAGGGACTCTTGGGATTGTCTACATAGTTTAAAATCAGAAACATATGGGGAGGGAATTTGTTTCCTAACCATTGATGTGGTAGATTTATTTTCATGTACACCAATTGAAGAAGGTTTGGATATGTTCTATGCACTGCTGAATGAAAAAAGCTCTTCTTTAAGCGTGGATGTAGATGTGTTGGTGGAAATTATGAGAATAGTCCTGGAGAACAATTTCATTTACTTTGAGGGGGAGACCTTCAAGCAAATTAAATGCATAGCTATGGGGGCAGCATGTGCCCCCATATGCAATAATTTGGTTCTCCTAAAGTGAGAGACTACTTATATGTTTGGCTCTGTTTACTGGAAATACATTGTTATATCGTCATTTTTTGTATGACATATTTGTAATTTGGGATGGGCCCAAGGAAATTCTTACATCCTTTATTGAGTTCTTGAACTCCACTACTGGCTTTCTGGAGTTTACATATAAATTTGATTACAGCAAGATAGATTATCTAGATGTAGGATTAGAGAAAGTTGATGGGTGTTTAAAATCTATTATCCATCATAAAGATACGTTTAGTAATTCATATCTACCATATAGTAGTGCACACCCATGGAAACAGAAAAGGAGTATAGTAAAAGGTCGGATGGTTAGGGCTGCCAGAATGACCTCAGAGAAAAATTACTTTATTTTTGAAATTGAACTGATATCAAGATTCTCCATGGCTAGAGGCTACCCGAATTATTTAATTGAGAAAGGGGCTAAGGAAGTGGTGGAAGAATGGGGTGTGAAATATACTTCTTTGTTAGGGGACACTCAATATAATCCTGAAAGACACCATGCTACAGAACAAAGTTTTGGCAGGGCATTAGTGATTCAATACAACAGTAGTTCAAAAGAAATAAAAAGTATAGTGGAGAACAACTGAAAAAAAAAATGCTTTTATTAGAGAGATTGTACATAAATTGTGTGAGGCCCCTAAATTCGTCTTCAAACAGGAACAAATTTAAAGAAACTTTTTGAGAAAAATAAAAATGATGTGGGTAAGGGTAATCAGCGGGCTGTAGGAAGAAAAATGTGTGGAAGATGTGGATATTGCAGGTACATTATAGACAAGGAACAAATAGTATTGAACATTGGCTTAAACAGTGTTATCAATTTTAGGAAGGGAAACTGTATGACAAACGGTATAGTATACCTGGTAGTGTGTAGAGATTGTCCTAGTTTCTATGTTGGAAAATCTGAGAGGACATAAAACAAACGTATATATGAACACACATAATATCTGGAAGAACAATTCAAATAATGCATAATATAGACACCTTCACGTTGAACCTGGTCACACAGGGTTTATATTTGGAATTTTAGAACATGTTCTAATGGACCCCAGGGGAGGAGATTGAGAAAATTGGTTGAGTTGCAGGGAGACATACTGGCAGTTAAAACTAAATGCAACTAACCCCCGGGTCTTAATGACCACATATCCATAAAACCATATTTGGTTAAAAGAACAAAGAAATTATAGTTTGGTTTCAGATTTACATGCATTGTACAACAAGATACATTTACAATGCATTTTGAACAATAGAAATGATATAAAATGGACAATGTATAAAGAAATGTGCCTAATTACAGTATGCATTGTTGTAATTAAGGGGGGTATGTCTTTTTAAACACTTCAGTTACTTTGGTTTCTTTAAAAGCTTTGGTTTCTTAAAGAATTGGCACCTTTTTAGAGGTTAAAGGGTATTTAAATGGAAGAACTTTAGTTGTTTTTTATTACTTGAAAAAGACTTGCATCTGGGCAGGGTGAAAGTGCTTGTATGTTAAATTTATTAATAAATTTATTCTCAGCCGTCTTCAGTGTGCCTGGACCGTTTGTTTTCAGTTTGGAATGCTTCTATAATGCATTGTTTAAGATGTATGTAAGATGTATGTAAATGGTACACAGATGTTGTAAATATACTGTGACTGTCTCTTCACTGTCTTACTCATGCAGAAACTGTTGCAGCCTGGCCATGTTGCCACATAAACAAAAGAAACATACCCAGTTAAAGTCCTCTTTCATTCTTTTTATCCTCATTAGGTGCTCTGGGTTAAAACTAGGACTCTTCAAAGTGTACCTGCTATAGGCCAAACAACAACAGTGATATATTCCTTTAGGCATGCATATAAATGGAACCAGCATACTTGCATTCTCCAACAGCATATTAAGAGTCAAACTTTTTTTTTTTTTACAAACACTAGAGCATCCCCAGTAACATTAGGCTTACCCATCAATTTTTTTTCAGTTTTCTTTGGCTGTAATTTTATGGCATGTAAGTGATCTACAAAGTTAAATAAGTAAATGTAATAATAATAATAATAATAATAATAATGATATGGTTATCTTAAACTCTTACACACACACACACACACACACACACACACACACACACACACACACACACACACACACACACACACACAAAACCAGGTGGAAAATTCCCCACAGTAACTACTTTGGTATCACTCACAATATTGCCGGGCTTCACATGTCCTCCTTCCTCAATGATAGCAAAACAAGAGTTTCACCAACACTCATAGTGCAAAAAAAAATGAGAGCTTTTTAAGTTTGTCATTACATTTATGTTGGCAGTAATAATTCTAGATCTCCTGAGGATTTAAATCTAGGTCACATCCTTTTTTATATGAAAAGGAGATTAGCTTTTCTAATGTGAATTACTGTTCACAAAGGTATCCTTTCTATATATGTTTGATGATAAAGAATAAGGCCTGTATTCATAGTCCAGGGCTTCACATTTTCATAGCAGTAATCCACAAAGAGTGGTTCTATGTGATTACACAATTCATGGACTTTCCAGTTGAGTATATAAATATGGAGGCCTTTTTATATACATGCCTCCCTATTGCAAAAGCATAATATGCTTAAGGTATAAACAATATGGGCATTTGATATGCAGATAAGAGGCATTACATGCTTGTGTATTAGTGAGATTTATAGAGAATAAGCCATTATCAGCTCATTTGCATATTAAACATGTAAATTGCCCTGAATGTTCTCCAGTAAGCAGCAATTTAACAAGAGAACATGGAATTGTGATGGGAAGGGAAAACATTTCATTTGGAGTCAGTGAAGTGCTTGTGCATACATGGACAGACTACTGAAAGGATCACTGGTGAAATGTTTCATTATGAGGAAGTGAAGTGCTTGTGTCTACATGGGCCGACTACTAAAGGCATTAATCTGTAAAATTTTTCATTTGGAGTCAGATAAGTGCTTCTGCATACTTTGACATACTGCAGAAGGGATTGTATGGTGGAAATGTTTCATTTTGGTGCTTGTGCATACTTGGACATACTGCTGAAAAGATCACTTGGGAAAATGTTTCATTTTGGTGGTTGTGCATACTTGGATATACTGCTGAAGAGATGGTGGGGAAATGTTTCATTTCAGTGCTTGTCCATACTCAGACACACTTCTGAAGGGATCAGTGGGGAAGTGTTTCATTTTGCTACTTGTGCTTACTTTGACATACTACTGAAGGGATCGGTCAGGAAATATTTCATTTTGGTGCGTGTGCATACTTGGATAAATCGCTGAAGGGATCACTGAGCAAAATAATTTATTTTGTGTCAGTTTAACGCTTGTGCATACCAAGACAAGCTACTGAAAGGCTGCTGGGTAAATAATTCATTTGTATGCCAGTGAAGTTCCTGTGCATGCATGGACAAATTACTGAAGGGTTGGCTGGGGAAAGGAACTGCAACTCAGATAAGAAGGGCAAAACAATGCATTTAACAAGGAATGTGCATACCATATGGATACTAGACTATGAATTGCAAGAACACATCACTAGTTTACACCACTTTACAAAATGTATTATTTGCATCTTATTAAACCCAAGACCTTTTGCATTAGTGTAAATTACCTCTGTGAATCATGTCCTTGCTATGCTCATTCATAAACATCAGGGATACCTCTTTTGCATTTGTGCAAATGACTATGAGTACCAACCTAGGTTTCACTTAACAATATCTCAATGTCTTAATGTGTACTGTCTCTACTAGTGGTATTTAAAAAGAAATGTCTGTAGTTTCTTTCTTTGCAATAGACATTTTTGCCTCATTTTGAGAATAAAGCATAAAACTGTTATATTAATGTTCATTTTGTCTTCATGTTCCAGTCAGTATTTTTTTTACATAGTATATCCCTGGCCAGTAATTTAGAGACATTTATAATGGTTGTCATATTTTTAGTGGCTAAGCACTATTAACACTAATGTTCTCTCCTATATAGTTAATAATTGAGGCCTATACACGATTTTGTCACTGGATATATCTTTCTCATAACTTATATGTCCAACTGTGATAATAGCACAGGAAATAAATATCACTAATGCTTTTAAAAGACACACTGAGATGAGACAAAAACAAAGATGTACGTTTTCATCTCGTACTACAAATTCCTCTGGTATTCTATATAACTCTGTTGTTTGTTCCCTTTTGTTGATCACGAATGGATGCAAGAAACATGAACCTTGAAGCATAGTCATTGCTTTCAGGCCTTGTGAGACAGCACTTTATGGATCCCTTATTAACTGTTTCTCATACTACTGGAGGAGGAATCTCTTTCTAAGGACTTGAGCAATAGGTCACACATGCAACAATAAATTAGAGAAGAATATGAACTTTAAAGCTGCCCACAGTGATAAAGGTGTCTTTGCTGTCCTGCATAGAATAAAATACTTTTTCAAAGGTCAAAGTAAAAATACATTTTATAGTAGTCTGAAATTCTGTCTGTCAATGGAAAGTTGGACTTGTGCCTTCCATCTGCAGTTCTGAAATCTCTATTATCAGTACCTTTTCTGGGCCCATCAATATAGTATTATGGGTCAATATCTAAGAAAGGAGTTTTTTTTTTTAATTTGTGTAATCAGTTTTGGCTATACTAAAAGAATAGTTAGAGAAACAGAATAGCTTACAAAAGCCAGCTGTCTCACTCCATAGTACTTTCGCCAAAAAAGTATCCACATTTCTCAGTTCATTGAGGATGACATTTCAAATGAACTTGCCAATAATGTGGATGAATGCTTAGTGTCTTCCTCAGGAAAACAGTTCTCTCCCTGCATATTCCTGGCTCTATTCTACATGTTTTATGTTTGGATACAACGGTGTACTCCTCCTGTAATAGTAATGCACAGCATTCTGCTGGATAACAGATTATGGTGTATTTGATGGCATTGTCTTGGCATTTAATAATAAAGGTAGGTGTCTTCTTTTATGATTTGTGCTGATCTAAATATCAGAGTTTAGGTTTCATTGTACCTGACACTTTGGCCTCCATCCTAAACACACCCCCTTATAACATAATTCATTAAGTGTAAGAAACAGTACCATGTGATATAAAAAAAAGATCTATAACATTTAATGTATTTTTTCCAAATGTTTTTATTCATTTTCAACACAATAACATAACAGTGGAATAACACAAAAATAACAAATAAACTACATACAATGTCCATAAGAATTAAGAAAAAATGATATACATAGGAAAACACCAAATATTTTGCTAAAAGATTAGACAATCCCCCAGATTCTCTATGCCTTGCAAGGCGTGCATTATCAGTGGAGGAGCTCTAGAAGGCAATATGTCTGCCGTGCGATCCAGGAACAGCCTGCAGGGGCGTGCACGAGAGCACCTGCACTAATCCTGCATGGACTAAGCCCCTGTATGCAAATCACACCATTTGAAAGAGAAATCCATGCAAATGAGGTGAATTTGTGATCCAGGAAGCTTGCAACTGGCCGTGCAGAACTAGTGCAATCTGTAGAAATGTACTCGGTTAGTAACCGAGTACATTTGTGCAAAATCCAAAACGTAGCTGTGACAGCTCCAAATAAAGGATGCATATCAGTTAGAAAGCATGCCAATGGCCAAGTATAAGGCCACTGGCATTGCAAACAGCCAAAAAAAATAAAAAATCAACTTTTATTTTTTTTTTGCCGACCTTGGCTGTTTAAGCGTAGGGCAGCGGCGCACAAATGGGATCGAGGGAAAAATAACAAAATAAACCTAAATTAAACATTCTAACAAAAAGCACTACTCTGCCATGTTAGTCAATGACAGGCAGAAGACAACATGGCCAGTGAGTATTGGTTGCTAAGGGGGGAGGCTCAGTATGAGACATGTAGCTATGCATTAGCAGGAAATCCTATGCAAATGAGGGGAATGATAGTGAATCCCAGTTTCCCCAGCATGCTAGTCAGGTTCCAACAGTGAAAGAGTAGGAATATCTTGGTGCAAGCCTAGGAGTTAGCTGACATCATGGGGGGTGGGTCAGGCATACTGTAAGCAGACTGGAGCCCTATAGCCCGGGTTTGCTCCTAGCCTAGCACAGCTAAACTAGGGGGGGGGTGTCTGAATCTGCCTAGCACTCTTTACATTGCCTAAGTGGGTGTGTGCACTGGGTTTTAAAAAAAAAAGTTAAACCAGGAAATAGCAGCACTGTGCATATTTGAGCACTCTGCATGGTGCACCCCTGGGCTTAAACAGGAAGGCAATGGGAAGAGAAAACAGCAGTAGGAAGGTAATCAAGGAGAACTAGCATAGCTGGCAGATGAAATGTATCAGAATCAGCAAATTACACAGGCAGTAGACCAGCCCAGAACACTACTATAAACTATGCAAACACCTTTCCCTCTGGTTTTTCCTACACTATACACCACTGGTGTAAACAAGCTGGGAACTTTTAACACTCACAACAGCAAAATGATAGGGGCTGCAATAGCTATCATACAACAACTTGTGGAAGAGGCCGAGGGTGGTGAGGATGTGAATACTGTCAACCAACCCACAGTGAGGAGATGGAGAAGAGTGTAGAGACCCAGGGTAACCTACCAGGGGCTACATGAGTTGGAGATAGTAGACTGCTATAGGGTGAACAGGGACCTCCTACAAAAAATTGTTGAGCTGTGCCGGCCATGCCTGATACACAGACCTAACAGAGTGGAACCCATCCCAATGGGTACCAAGGTATGTGTAGGCCTAAGAATACTATCTACAGGTACCTCCCAAAGGCCAGCTGGGGATATGATGGGGATCTCACAGGCATCAGCATCCAGGGTACAACACCAGTTCCTGGATGCAATGTCAGCACATGTCGCAGAGCATGTATATTTCCCCAACACCCATGAGGCGTTGGCCAGCAATATGCAACTGTTCCACCAAATAGCAGAATACCCAGACGTAGCAGCTGCTATAGACTGCATGCACATATGCATCAAAGCACCGCCCGGTGAGCGGGGTAGGGTCTACATCAACAGCAAGGGTTTCCCCTCCATCAACTGCCAGATCGTGTGCGATGCCCAGGGCATAATAATGAATTTGTGTGCTGGGTGCCCTGGAAGCTATCACAATTTCCACATCTGGCATCTGACGCAGCTGTACCAGAAATTTTCTAATGGGGACATCCCTCACAGTCACCTAGTGGGGGGTGCTGGATACGCACTGGAGCCGTGGCTGATGACACCCATCAGAAATGCCCACACACCTGGACAAGAACTCCATAATGAGGCAAACGCACAGACCAGAATTATAGCAGAGCATGTGTTTGAGATGCTCAGGTCATGGTTCCGGTGCCTGGACACATCCGGTGGAGCCTTGCAGTACTCACCAGCTACATGTACCCAAATTGTCCTCATGTGTACCATGCTACACAATATGATCTTGCGGAAACAGCTGCACCAGGAACAATACGGGGCAGGGCCACACAGCCCCCCACCATTGCCAAGGAAGTGACTCAGAGGAGGAACAACCTGAGCCTGCCCCAGTAGGCAGTAGAGGCATGACCAGTATGCTCTGGCCTTGGCAAAGAGGCAACACATAGCACATACACTGACACAGGAGGGACCCGGGGGAATAACATCTCTCTCTGACTCTCACATACAGTAAAAGGGATGCCAAACATTACACTACCTGTGTTCATCCATGTGTAGGGAGTATACTATGTGCATCTGACATAGGCAGCCCTGCAGCACCACCCTCAATACTGGGACACCCACAAAGTAAGTGACTTACCCATGCCAGTCAGGGGGGTTCACATACCCAACAACAGTCACAGCCAGCAGGACAGGTGTAGAGAAACAAAAACAAAGGCTGTGCTATGGCCTCTGAGTGAGGCCTAAGGGTAACCCCCCCAGGCCTTCACAGACAGACTACAGAAGGTCAGGCAGTGGGACATCAGTTCTGAAGGGTAGGAAGTCAGAAACTAATATGTAGGTAAATAAAAGCTAAGATCTGTAATACACTGGTATGCCTCTAGTCGGCATGATAGGTAAGACTACAGAATGAAATGGAGTACCTGACATACCAGTACAGTCATTGCAAATATGTACAAGTGTCAGGTGTGCCCCCCAGTCTATGTAGACATGTAGTAACAGTCAGGTGTGCCCCACAAATCCATTGTAGAAATGTAGAAAAAGTCAGGTGTGCCCCCTCCATCCTACGAAAAATCTAATAACAGACAGGTGTGCCCCAATCCTGTGTAGAAATGTAGAAATAGTCAGGTGTGCCTCCCCCATCCAGTGTAGAATGTAGTAACAGTCAATGAAAAATGATCGATGGATACCCTGCAGAAACAATATGCTACCTGTAGGTGTACAACACATAGGTCAGCACAGTACAGAATACCTGGACTTGATCCACACATTCAATACAGATGGGCATAATAGGCATGCTCGCGCACTTAGAGAAATGAAGGCAATGTCAGTCAACATGCTGAAAGGTCATATTGGGCATGCTCACACACTTAAACACATGAAGGCTTTGTCTGCAAACACCAGTGGACCAGACATATCTGTCAGTCGCAGATGTTAGTGCAGACACTTCTCAGTATGCACCACACATGCTTTACACATGCAGTGGACAGGAATACAGACATATATCTAAGGACAACACACTATAATAGGCCAAAGGTAGACATACACAGATGTGTGGAAGAGGGTGACTGTGACAAGGAGCCATCCAGACCTGTCCCACCCAGCACACAGCCAAAGGGCCAACAACCACATGAGGTTCAGATGTCACTCACTGTAGATACTAGCCACCGGTATCTGTCAGTGTTACAGACTATGTGGTGCACGTGCTAACCATGCAACATGACTGTACAAGGAAGCAATCATCTAGCAGTTATATACATGTACCTCTGGAATATGACCCACTAGATGAATGGGTTATGGCCCATGCACACACACTGCCCTCCCCATAGCCCTACTATGAAAAGCCTGCTGAGGTCATCCACTGTGAAATACACCTTTGGGAGAGTTGTAGCCCAGTAATCTCCATGGCGTGTCCTATAACTGCATACTGCTGTAGTGTAAAAAACTAGTTAGGTAGGAGTTCCCATCCCAGACATGGCAACTGTTTGTGTGTGTGTGTGTGTGTCTGTGTAGAGAGCAATGCTTTTTAGGGTAGTCACACTCCCTACAGCTCAAATGCTCTACGTTGGTAAAGCTGCTGATGTCATCCAACTAGAAATACACCCCTGGGAAGGTTGTAGCCCAGTAATCTCCGTAGCATGTCCTATAACTGCATACTGCTGTAGTGCAATAAATTAGTTAGGTAGGAATTCTAATCCCAGACTTGGCAAGTGTGTGTGTGTGTGTGTGTGTGTGTGTGTGTGTGTGTGTGTGTGTGTGTGTGTGTGTTTGTCTGACTTTGTGTAGAGAGTAATCTTTTTAGGGTAGTCACACTCCCTACAATTCAAATGCTCTACTTTGGCAAGGCTGCTGATGTCATCCACCTAGAAATACACCTCTGGGAAGGTTGTAGCTCAGTAATCTCTGTAGCACATCCTATAACTGCATACTGCTGTAGTGTGATAGAATAGTTAGGTAGGAGTTCTAATCCCAGACCTGGCAATTTCGTGTCTGTGTGTATAAAGAGTAATGCATTTTAGGCTAGTCACACTCATTACAATTCAAATGCCCTACTTTGGCAATCCTGCTGATGTCATTCACTGTGAAATACATCTTTGGGGAAGTCCGTGGTTTGTCCTATAACAGTATCATGCTGTAGTGTGATATAGAACTCTGGTAGGGTTTCTATCCCTACACATGGCACTGGTGGATGTTTTGTGTGTGTGTTTCTATGTTTGTGTAGGGAGCAATACATTTTAGGCTAGTCACACTCACTACAATTGAAATGCCCTATTTTGGTAATCTTCCTGATGTCATTCACTGTGAAATACACCTTTGGGGAAGGAGAACACCAGTAATCTCCCTGGCACATCTGATGATAACGATCAGTGTACACAACATAGGCCAGACACCCCACGTACAGTTCCACATGTCACTGTACATGCATGTGGGAGGTGTGCACATCCCAGATACTGTCCATATTATGGACTAAGGAACACATACATGGCAAGCCATCCACAGCATTGGCCACACGCAATAGTCACCCAGGTGACTGGTTGGTGAATGCAGTACCCACCTGTGTGGGCAACTTCAGACACTAGAGACCTGAGCCACAATGCAGACCATTGTCATGTGGCCTGATGCCAAGGTTTACCCATCACCTAGCCTTGTATAGCCATCTGTCACCATCAACCACAACACACCCGTGAAGCAGTGCACACATGCATGTCATTATTGTCACCTGTGTCTGTGTGTGTGGTGTATGATGCGTATGACCACATCCACGCTCACTGCAACCTCCATTGGCATACTGAAGCATGCTGTCTGATGTCAGACACCTCCACATACCCTTTGCACATATAAACTCCGTATGACCCCTGTGGTTACATGTGATACCTGCACAGTACTGTGTTGTGGCAATCCCACTAGGGATGAGTTGTATTCCTGGCCCTGCCAAGTGTGTTAATGTGTGTGCATCCCTGTGAGAGTCTAGCTGTGTTGACACTGGCACCTGTTCATGTGGGCAGGCAGGGGTACAAACACCTACCACATAGCTACCATATCCCTGTTGCAGATGTCCCACACCATCACATATATGTTCTGAGGGCTCCCCAACATGTAACCTTTGTGGTGCATCCAATAACTGCATGGACATGTGATAGCACTGCATAGTTGTCAGGGGTTTGATACCCTGTACTGGTAGGTGCATGACACAAACATGTGGAACTGTTACTCTCCCACCCCTCCCTGGCTTTTCTGTGCCTATGTCTGCCTCTCTTACTCCCTCTCTGGTAGATGTAGATACTTATACCTGCTTTGCTTAGGCAGCAGCATGTGTATTTTAAGTGATGCTCAGGATTATCTGATGGTCTCTGCACAAATTGCAGCCCTCCTCTGGCTGATTGCATGTGGAACAGCTGTGGTAACATTCCCATAGCCAATTGCATGGAAACACACCAATATCTAGGAACATCATGTTGCTGTTGGGCCTTTCATTCACTGTTAGCAGGAACTCGATCTGTTGTTTGGTAAATAGCATCTCAGATGGATTAGGGTGTACCTCTAACAACATACACTGTGGAGACAGGCCAGCACACAAGAGGGGGATGTGCCTGACCTGACTATAGACTGTAAGTGCTGCTATGCTGCATTTGGAGTAATGTTGGTTTAACAGGATGTGTGTTGATATGTCTGTCCTACAAGTTTACATACCTGCCATGTCAGTGCTATGTTAATGAGGGAAAACCCATCTGTAGGGCCATCTGCTGACTGGCCAGTGTGTGGTGCCTTTTGTTTCAGGTGTTACCCACTGAGCACCTATCTGTGAACTGCAGGAGGTAGTGTGATGATTGCAGTCTGTAGATGGTGACAGCTGTGAGAGTTACTGACTTCAAATCCCTCTTAGGACATATGGTGCAACAAACTCTGTCACAACAGTAAATGTATGAGATTATCACAGCAACATGTCAATATCGGCCCTGTGTATGTGCCTCCAACCACAACTCTGACCACCTTTGTACATATGTCATGCAGTAAGGGCTGCATATGTACTGTACACCATAATTAGTGACATAACATCTGGTAACAACCCAGTGAGATATCAGACTGCTACACATGTAATGTATAGTAGGGGCTATATTTAATGACATAACCTGGAAATTCTGTGGTTGTGTGTACAGTACTGAGGTCTGTGTACTTATGGTGATTGTCGGCAGTGTGTGCATTGTTAATATGTACCTTGGCCTGTGTACAGATTGTGGTAGATGCCATTGTTCTTGGTCCTATTCTATCTAATGTTACATGCTGCTCCATTGTATGTTACCCTATCGGCTTACATGTTTTTAGAGCCATACACATGTACCATACCACAGACAGGCAGCAGACCACACTGTGTAGTGGCCCAGTATATGTAGGGTTAGTGTGTGGGTGGCATATATGAAGTTGGTGTTGAACAGATAGTCCATATAATGTAATAATATGCTAGCATGCCATATGTTGCTGCGGCTGTGTTCACATTGGTTGTGGTGATGCACTTACACACAGGTGTATATTACTCTGTGCCGCGACATGCCTGTAGAGCCTGCTTTACCATACAGACTGTTCTGTTTGTCAGTGTGCATGTGATGGTGTCAGTTGTGCCTTGTTATGTAACAGTTACATCCCAGTGTGTCAACTGAGGTCTTTACCCCCTAGGGATTGTCTACAGAGTGTAGTTAGAGGCTGCTGAACTATACACCTGCATTACTTACCGTTGATTGTTTGGTATCTTGTGGCCCAGTCTGTCTTTACTATTGCACTACTTGATAGCCTTGGCCTGGACAGCAACATTTGTTAACATTTCTGGACTATTGTATTAATGTACCTGTTTCACAGTTGCATTACTCACTTTATATGGATGTCCATGTCTAAACAGCTATATGACATGGCATATACAACTGTAATAGAACACAAATAAAGCTTTCCCAGTTATGCATACCTCTGTGTGGTGTTATAGCCTTTGATATCTCTGTGGGTATGTGTTGCAGGCAATGAATGCCATTTGTATGGGTGGCTCATACAGTCTCCAGTTGGTAAGGTGGTAACTGTAGGAATAGTGGCTGTTCCATATTGTGTGCACATACTACATATGTAACAATGTACATATTTATGCGTGTGTATGTGTAGTTTTATATATATATATATATATATATATATATATATATATATATATATATATATATATATATATATATATATATATATATATATATATATATATATATATATATATATATATATAAAATGTATATCTGTATCTGCATACATGTGTCTGTGTATATGTATCCTAGGGATACCCATGCCATGTCTGGTCCTGGTTACGGGATCTGCAACACCTGGTAGTGCATTGCAGGGGGGACATGTTTGGCTGTTGAGGGGTATACCTATTCGTACAAGACATATATTTTCTGGGCCCTCTCAACCCCATTAACGTTGCATGTGGACATACACGTTTTTGTTATTTCCCATTGTTATCTACGGATGTATGTCCGTATATACCTACCTAAATATATATATATATATATATATATATATATATATATATATATATATATATATATATAAAATCTATCTGTTGACATATATATAACCTGTATATATTTAGACATATAGATGTAGACATACATATCTATAGATGTAGGCATTTGTATGTATATATGTTCATATATATTTATCTCTCTCTCTCCCTCTTTATATATATATATATATATATATATATATATATATATATATATATATCTCGTTATGTTGTATTTGTTTAGATATTAATATATTTACACACACACGTACATCTAAATGTTGGAATACATTCTCTGCACTGTTGAATGACTAGGCTGGATGATATGTTTTTGAAAACATCAGGGTTATGTATATCTGACATGGCTTAATGGTAAATCACTTTGGCTGTTATGTGCAGGGTCCTGGGTTTGAGCCTTGTAGAGGCTGTTTATTTTGTTGCTGGGCAGAACACGGGCTGTTGGATACAGAGTGATAAAGGCACTTTAAAGCAGTTGTAAGTGGGTTTGCATGGAGGTAAGCACTGCTAACTTTCGGTTACAGTTTCTTATACTCTGTTAGCTTCTGAATTGCTTAACCTGTGTAGGCATAGCTTACGCCATGCCAACAGGCTTAAACCAGCTTACAGCTGCTTAAAAGTGCTTACTCCCGCTTACCCCCGTGCTAATTTCTTTAAAAGAAAAAAAGGGGGGTTGATAGGAAAGGGGTAAAAAAAGGGATACACAGAGGGAAAGACAGTAGAGAAAATAGCCAGGGATGTGCAGGAAGGGTGTAGGTAAGGTCCATAGGTACGCATTTCCTCTACAGCAACAGCTGAGCATATACACTGAATTTGGAGGTAGACTTGGACACTCAAACCCTTGGGAGTGGGTGAGGATAACAATAATACGTTGTGATGCCAATTAGACCAGATTACATGTGTCCAGTGGACACGTGTGCAAAATGGACAACTATGTATGGGGTGAGATTTTTTTTGTGGGAACAGATTGCCCTATTTTTTTTTCAGATGAGAGTGGGATGTTGGGGAGGGGTAGTAGGTATATTTGGGGAGGTAGGTTGGGTAGGTTAACAGACAAGACAAGCAATACGCATACAGGGGTGGTATATGACACATGTGGGGGGAAACACCTTGATGGGGAAGGGTGTTGTGATATCGGAAGCCCACAAACCCCCTAGTGGTAACAATGGGACTAAGGTCTCCACCCCTGGGTAGTCACCACTGCACCTTCACAGCCCCAAAGGTGGCTGTGCTGGGGGCTGAGTCTCAGAGCCAGGCATAGTCTCTAATTGTGACATGTGGCCCTCGAGCTGGCATAGAAGATCACCTAACTGCTGGTCGATCTGTCTACGTACCATGGCCTCAACCTGGCAACGGGTGACAGATGCATGTCCACGCTCCCTCCCAGGGGGTAGTGAGCCCCATACCCTGAGGCAGTTTCACCTGAAAGTGGTGAAGGACAAATGGACAGGGAGGTCCCGGGTTGGGCCCAGGCATGCTGGTGTGTGGTGCTATGGCCAGCTGAGGTGGGACAGGTGGGTCCACTGGGACCGGCCTTCCCAAGCATGCTATATTGTTTAGATTTCATCATCATGCCACCAGTATTGAAATAATTCAATATAGCACATGCATGGGAACCATTAAAATATTTGTCAAACAACTGGACATTATCAGAGTCATTACATACCAGTTGGGGTGGGTATGTTGATTATTGTTGGATATATGGTGGGGGAGGGGGGAGAAAGATGTCAATTAACAACTAGTATATTCCTGTAGTCAGTGCTGTTATCTGTACCTTACACATCTTACTACACTACCCTATAGCCTTAGTTTGGACAGTGCTGTGGCTATTGTCATCGTTACACATGAACTGGTTTTACCTGCAGTATACTGTTTGTTAACACTAACTGTTTCTATACATACTCCCAGATTCTGGGTTGATGTTTTGCACATAGCTATCCAACACTTTCTGCACAGACTCTGGCCATGTTTTGACCACATGCTGGTGTGCTGGGACACATACCTCTCAAGTGTACCTCATTATGAGGAACGTACCTCATTTGCAGTCTTAAAAGGTTCAAGTTCCTTAAAGTTCCTCAAAGTTCCACATTGAAATACTCTGTCACACATTCAGTGTTAGGAATTTTTTTAAGTGAAATCTATTGTAAATAGAATAAATCATATTAATTCTTTAAAATATCTTCTTTATAAGTAAAACCAGCATATTTTAACCATCCTATGACCTTCCTAGTTGAAGTTGCTAGTAAGCCATTAGTATGTGTTCCACATTTTACCCATTTGTTCCCCATTATAAGGTGTTCCTCATTTTAGAGATGGAAGGTTGAGAGCTATGCTGGGACATGTCTAGAATATTGCCCTCATCCACCTTTAGTGACCTGACATACACATATACTTGCTTTCCTATACAGTTATGTTATGTAGCACAGTGTGGGTGATAGTGACTAGTGATACTTTATTATTCAAAGAAACTGCAACACTCAGAATTCCCTACAATACCAGAGTGAACAGTACCAGTAAGGGTTATAAGGGTTATAATGGTTTTATAAAGGCAATTAATTTACTACTACTTTTAATTTTATTTCCTATGACAGTAAATGTGTGAGATTATTGATCTGCCTCGCGTCGCAACCTCACCAGGTGACTGATGTGGGCCTCCTGGTTCACGTCCCGCTCCATTGCAGCTGTGGGGGACATAAGAAGAATATTTAGCCATACATATCCATGATATACCTGAGCTGGCAATTACTACGCACATACTGGGGTGATACTTACACATGACTAGCCTCTTTGAGCCACTGCTCCAAGAGGTCCCCCTTACACCATTTCAGGTTGGCATAGTGGTGCCTGACCTGATCACCAGTTTGGATTATGCCAGTGGCACTTGTGAGGTCACGGGCAAGATGGTCCCAGGCCTTCGTCTTATATTGGGAGCCCTGGTGCTGGCCCTGCAGCAGTCTCTGATCATGGTCTTTGCTAAGGAGTCCTGCCATGACCTTGGTCTCCTGGATGCACCAGTGCTGTGCCCAAAAGTGCACACCTTCTCCCTTACTGTCATAGTACCTGCAAGGGGAAGCTACAACCAGTTATGAGATGTATTCCTGCCTATTGGGTTTAAGTAGTGCTGATTTCCTGCACTTTTTCGTGATTGGCTGGTTTTGAAAAGGCTAAGCTATGAGAAACCTGCTTACCTACGGTTGGCATTGTTTAAAGGGATATACCACTGGGCACAATGAGTTCGCTGCCTACACATTGCGTACACCTCCTAAGCTGCCCTGTGCAGTGCTTAGCATTGCTTACATTAGACTTTGCATTATAATTCCTTTTTGGTATTGAGTTATTATTCATTACATCTTATATGTATGCCTGGTATCCATGATTCATGTGTACGTACACTCTATGGGGTCCTTGTGTTTTATTGGGGACTTCAACATTCTATTATAGTTACACCTCACTTCTGGGCTTACTACTGTACACCAGTTCACATATTTATGTTATGCAGTGGGTTATGGAACATATGACTGTATACTTATTCCTTTCACATGTTCAGTTTTGTTTTACTGTAGTAAGGACTTGTTTGCTGATACCTCATTCGTCTGTACTTCTGGGATTGCTTGGTGGTTGACTACTGTGACTATGGTGTATAGGGTCCTGGGTTTGAGACCTATGTGTCTGTTTATTTTGTTGACGGGCAAAACAAGGGCCGTTGGATACAGAGTGATTAAGGCACTTTTGATCATTTGTAAGCAGGTTTGTGTGATGGTAAACACTGCTATCCTGCCATTACATCTGCTTACAAAGAATTAGCTTTACAATTGCTTAACCAGTGAGGGCATTGCTTACCACTGCACAAATGAGTTTAAGCCCGCTTACTAGTGCTTCAAGATGCTTACTACTGCTTATTTGTGCTTAAACCTGCTTACTACGGCCATATTCATTATGACACTGACACCTCACATGTGCATTTACTGCAGTACTCCAGTTCAAGAAAATATGTTATTTAGTGGGTTATGCAACATAAATATTACTCATAACATGTTTTGCCATGGAAAATGGAACGTGCTGCAGTGGGACTCAAACCGGGAATGCCTGCTCATAAGGCAAATGCAATGCCCATTACACTATTGCTATGCTGCTTCATATGCATATATCCTCGTTGTTATCCTCTTCAGCCATTTAAGCTGCATTAACCGTAGCTAAGCGATGGGCACACCTGCGCATCTATGGTTAGCTTTAATCGGATTTAAAAAAAAAAAAGGGTTTCTTCATTTTATTGATATACTGTTGCTGTTGTACACAAGGAGGACTGTTGGTGGAGATATACGGTCACCTATGAGCAGTCTTGCTCATTTCATACCCCTTTCTGCTGTTCTTCATTGCGGGGGCGTGTATATTCTGAGAGTAATGCTCTCAGACATGCCCCCTGCACTCTTACATGCTCTGTGTAAGCCTAGGAGCTCAAGCAGCATGCCTTATTACTATGCAAGGTGCACTGCCGTCCTGCTCCTAAATAGGGTTACCATCTGTCCCACTTTGCATGGGACAGTCCCTCTTTTGGCAGTTGTGTCCTGTGAAAAAATTGAAAAAATGGCAGATGTCCTGAGATTTTAGGATAAAAATATTTCCTAAGTTTTCTTTAATAGTTTCATAAAATAGTTATGTTTTTTATCTGAAGCACATAAATGTTATATGAAATAGCATAAGCAACTAATATGCTACAAGAACAAGTTTTTATTTTGGCAAAAAGATGAAGGTTTGTCTTTTGTACTGGTCATGGGCATGTTTTGTCATGCAAAATCTGACATTTCTACAAAAAATGTCCCACTTTGAGCATTTGAAAAGGTGGCAACCCTACTCCTAAACAGCTGCCTCCATGCAGGGCTAAGCTAGTCCTGCATGGAAAAATAGGAAATTCAGGGGAATCTCATCCAAGCAATTACATGATGAGTTGTGTTGTTAGTCCTTGCTTTTATAGTAGCAATTTCATTTCTACAAATACATTTCACAAGATGAATAAAGTGAACTTTAAAGACAGGAGTAGATTGGGATTTCCAAATTTTAGTAATGCTTTTCCTTGCTATTGAGAGGATTGACTACAGTAAAAATATTTGATTTTTAGGAATGACTTCAGGAACGTTGAAAAGGATAAGGGAATTAGAGATTATACAGTTGTCATTCCATACAGTTTTACAAAGATATACTAAGTCTAACCAAAATGAGATAATTTTACAGTTGACAGCCATATGCATACAGTCATTATCAGGATGTCCACATCTCCAGCATTTTTCTTATACATTATTGCTTGTCTGTGTGGGGTGAAAAAACATCTATGTAAGAACTTCCATGTGTATACTTGCCAGAACAAGGAAGATGTGGATTCCTTCACGACTGTAAACAAAGTTTTTTATATTTTGCTGAGAATACTTGTTTATTAACTTCACTTGAATAATTCCAAAAAGAAACATCCTTTTTCCTAAAATAATTTCTGAGAATTTTATAAATAATAGATATATATGAAATATTCTTGGGTGAGCTATTAATAATTGTTGAGATAAAATCTAAGATTTTTAAGGTGCTCTTATTATATGCCTCTAGTGTGGGTATGAGCTTAGCATGTGTAAAATCTTAGCAAGTTTGGATAGGTCACCCTTCTTAAATTCTAATATCAAAAGATATAACGTTTTCTTTGTAAAAGCAATAGAAAAAAATAATTATTAATAAATTCTTATTTAATTGATTAGAAAACATATGCTTTTTAACGAGCAACAATAACTGGCTTGTAAAAAGTGCAAGAACAAGTTTTGATCTTTTACTTTGAATGTATATTTTTTAAAATCTATATAAAGATGCTTCTATGTATTTGAACGTATGGTTCAAACAATGTCTTATCATTACTAATAAGTAAGCTTTCATGAATTAATTTCTAATATGATATATAAGAAGTATTATTCCAAAGCAACACTATGTTAATACATGCAGAATTTAAATAAAAATTAATATTTGGAAACTCTATACCTCCTTTGTCCAAGCTTAAGATGTGCCAGAGAAGACAAAATCTTGTTTTTGGGGTACAAAAGGAAGTTAAGCAATATGTTATTTATTTTCTTTTTAATTCAGATAGATTTCAGAATTATTAAAGCTTGGCTAATGAATACAATTTTAGGTAAAAATATTTTAATTATAGTTAGTCTGTCTTCAAATGTGAAGAACAGTATGTTCCAACTATCAGTTAGACATGTAATTGATTATATAAGTTGATGGTAATTAGATGTGAGTTTTTATAATTAGATTCAATAGTGACACCTAGATATTTAATATGTGTACCCTCCCAGTCTAAATTTCTTTTTGATCTAAGTTTCTTAGTAACATTTTTATTTACTAGAAGTGTCTGAGTCTTGTTGTGATTAAAATTTAGACCAGAGATGTTTGCAAAGGAATCTAGATTTTGTAATAGGTGATTTGTTGAATTTTCAATATAATTAGACGTCATTAGTAGATCATCAGCAAACAGTTGTATCTTGGGAGATAATTTGTCTGATACTTTATATCCTTTAACACTATCATTGCTTCTAGCACAATTGGCAAGAGGCTCAATATCCAGGGCAAAGAGTAATGGGGAGAGGGGGCATCCCAGTTTAATACCTTTTACTATTTCAAATGGGCTAGATAAATAAGATCCGATCTTTACATAGGATATGGACTTTTCTTATAATTTTTTAATTAATAGCCAGAGCAAAGAGTAATGGGGAGAGGGGGCATCCCAGTTTAATACCTTTTAATATTTCAAATGGGCTAGATAAATAAGATCTGATCTTTACATAGGATATGGACTTTTCTTATAATTTTTTTAATTAATCATACAAAGTTTGAGGAGAAATTGTATTTTAGCAGAGCATTAAAAAGAGATGGCCAGCTTAGTGAGTCAAAGGATTTATCTATGTCAAGGCTTAAAATAGAGAGGTCATTTTTTTTGTTTGCTAAGTCTATTACAAAAAGTAATCTGATTACATCATCTTGTACCTTTCCATTTTTGATAAAACCAGTTGGGTCTTCATGAATTAATTCTGAAAAAATATTATTTAATCTGTCTGCTAAGATAGACATGAATATCTTGTAACCAATGTTAAGCAAAGATATTGATCTGCATGATGTACAACATTTGGGCAAATTATTTGTTTTTATGATGGGAGAAATTATAAAATATTTCCATGAGGGAGGGATGTTTACTGTAGTTTTAACTTCTTGAAATGCATGGAGTAAGAATTTTAAGATATTTTATCAGGTAAACATTTATAAAATTCCTGAATTAAACCATCCAGTCCTGGTGCCTTGTTTATCTTAAGATTTTTTTATTTGTTCCTCTAATTCTTTGATGGAAAAAGGTTTATTTATGTTATTAATGTTGTGCTTAGATACTTCTTTTGAATATTGTTTGTAAGAAAGTGTATACATTTATCACTTGCATATGCATTATTATTATTGATATTTGCATAATGTTTTTTAAAACACAATATTTTTTTTAATCTGTAACTTTAATAGTCTGATTATTTCTAGTGTATATAATTTCTTTTGTATGACTCCTTTCATTTAAATGTTTGGATCTAATCGCAATCCTGTGTATAATCTTAGGGTCAATTGAGTAAGACTGTAATCTGTGTTTTAGTGGATTTATTAATATTTTATGCTGCCTGATATCTGGATATTCCTTGTTCAGTTTACGTATGTCAGTTAATGCAGATTTGTCATTTGTTTTAAATGTTAGTTTTAGTTTATCATTTTCTTTTTGTATGTCTACTAGTTTTTTATTCCATTCTTTTTTTATTTATATACCAACTTTTGACTTTACCATGTAAGACTACCTTTAAAGTGTCCCGTAGGATAATATTTGAAACCTCTCTATTACTGTTGACATCTAGAGAAAGATGTAATTCATTTAAAATCCTTGTACTGTTACTAGATAAGCAGGTAGTCTTTGGCAGAAGTTTAAAGGGTCGTTATTAAGTGCTACATTGAAGGTCATAGCATTGTAGTCAGACATAGGGCATGATGTCAGCACTACATTACCAATTTTGGACAGTAAAGAACTGGCTACTAAGACTTTGTCTATGTTGGTCTGCATGTCAAATCTGTAAGAGTAGTGAGAATATTTCAGGGATGATAATATTTTTATGCAATCAATGTCAGTTAGGTTTCTATCTTTTATATAGATATTCAAAGCTTGGCAACAGTGGACATCTTGAAGAGCTTAGAGCTTGTAATATCAGTGGAAGACCAGATATAATTAAAATCACCAGCTAATAGTAACTCACATTTAGACTTTAATGTTAATGTGTCTAAATGTCGTTTTTTCACAGTTTTAGTCCCAATACCTGGTATCCAGTAGGTGTTTGTGAAAGTGTACATCTTTTTATCAAGTTTTAGCATAACTAAAGCAAGCACACCATCATTGCTTGAATATGAGTCAACTATTTTTGGAATTCTCACTGATTTTTTTTTTTGTGTGTAAAATTAGGACACCTCTTCTCTTATGGTTGAAGTGTGAACTTGTCAAAATGTTATAATTTTTAAAATTTAATTTGTTTAGGTCTTCCATTAGCAAGTGAGATTACTGGATGAATGCAAAATCTGCTTTATATAGCATTAAATATTTGTTGACACTACTCCTTTTCATAGGGTTGTTCAACCCATTGACATTTATAGATAAAATGTTAAGTGTTGTCATTTGATAGAGATTGCTATTGTAAGCAATATGGAAATGTGTTTTCCTTGATTCATTATGACAATATTTTTAAAACTGTTATGAACACTTTAAAAACAATAAGACTTTACATTTTTAACAACCTTCTGCATGGATAAACTAAATCCAGGCTTACTATATTTCTCATAGAAGCTACAAACTAACTCTCTCATGACATCTAGTGGGAATTGCTAGCTACTGCATGTTCATAGCAAGCAGAAGGGAAACTGGATGTATATTAAAAACATCTTCTTCTTCTTTCGGCTGCTCCCATTAGGCAGGTTTCATAGGAAAGGCTGTATTCAGTCCCGGTTTCTGGTGCGTTCGCAATTTTCCAATCCAATACATGTCTTCCTGTTCCAATCTGTTATTAATATCCCCTCCTCTTTCAGACATAAAAACAATTCTCAAAGCTGTAAACATATAGCCTTTCCTTCATCTATCAAAACACATCAGTGACATTAGACTTAAAGATTACAAAAATCCCTTGGTGAAACATATTAGGGACAATGACGGACAGAACCCGGGACTGAATACAGCCTTTCCTATGAAACCCGCCTTGAGGAGGCGGAAATTGAGAAGGCATTTATAATACGTCAGTTTTATGATGGATGTGTTTGTTTAACAGCTTTCTATTGGTGGAAGGTGTTTTTAAAATAAGAATCAGCTTTATTTGTTACATGGATCTGATGAAGGGTCATTGAGGAGACCCGAAAGCGCTTATCCTTCATTTCATTGTTTTTATTTTGTTTTCGATGAATAAATATCTGGTGGTTTTAAGCAATCTGCTTCGGAGTATACTTTGAATATAGTGGAAGTGTTGTTTAAGTTATGCTGATGGTGCTTGATGGGTGATATGCCATTTTGGCTTTGCTTGGACTGTGCTCTAATAATTTTGGAGAATGCTTGGTAACTGTGAAAGTCTGGATTCTTGCTAATGCTGTTTGGCAAGTGACATGTTTTTGCAGATGCAGCTCTCTGAATGTACAAGCTGAATTTACATGAGTTTTCACTAAAGCTACTGGTTTTGAAATGACTTTGCCCTGGCCATGTTATTTGTGCTGCTCGTTGGATTTTGGATATATTATTTCTTTTACAGCATGCTCCTACTTAATTCCAGCTTTTGTGTTCTTGGATATATATATATATATATATATATATATATATATATATATATATATATATATATATATATATGGATCACCTTTAAAATCTCGAAAGCTCAAAATCCTGAATCTCAAAATCCTGAGCACAAAATCCTGAAAGCTCAAAATCCTGAAAACACAAAATCCTGAAACTCAAAATCCTGAAAACACAAAATAGACATACTGACGTCATTGTGGCTTTGCTATTGTTAGCCCTGTGGTGTTAGGTCATGCGTTGGGTTCAGGTAAGTGCGGTTGGTTGTATGTTAGCGTTAGAGGCGGTTTAAGTGAGTTAGGGTTAGGCAGGTTAGGCATGTATGCAATAGTGACAAAAATTAGGGTTAGGCGGTTTAAGTGAGTTAGGGTTAGGCGGTCAGGTGAGTGTGCGATAGTGACGGACCTTAGGGTTAGGGTTAGGGTTAAGGTCAGTCGGTAGATATTAGTGTGTTTGTATTGGCATATTAGCATTATTTGTGTTTTCAGGATTTTGAGTTTCAGGATTTTGTGTTTTCAGGATTTTGAGCTTTCAGGATTTTGTGTTCAGGATTTTGAGATTCAGGATTTTGAGCTTTGAGCATTTTAAAGGTTAGCCATATATATATATATATATATATATATATATATATATATATATATATATATATGGATCACCTTTAGATGACGAAATCGAATTTCACCGACACGGAATCCGGGTCGAAAACACCGACAATGCAGATGACCGACAAGGTGAGAACCCGACGGACTCGGTAAGTGTGCGATAGAGTGAGGGATTTAGTGTTAGGGAGCGGACAGGTAAGTGTGCGATAGTGAGGGACTGTGGGTTTAGGGGTGGGTTAAGTGAGTTAGGGTTAGGGTGCAGGTAGGATGTGTGTGCGATAGTGAGGGACTGTGGGTTTAGGGGTGGGTTAAGTGAGTTAGGGTTAGGGTGCAGGTAGGGTGTGTGTGCGATAGTGACGGACTGTGGGTTTAGGGGTGGGTTAAGTGAGTTAGGGTTAGGGTGCGGGTAGGGTAAGTGCGGTTGTGTCGGACCTTAGGGTTAGGGTATGGGTTACGGTTAGTGCATGTATGGTTGTGTGTATTGTCGGTATTTTGTGTTGTCGGTCTGTTGGTGTCGGTGATTTGTGTTTCGGCGTTGTGGCGTTTCGGTTAACTGAAGGTGATCCATATATATATATATATATATATATATATATATATATATATATATATATATACAAAGAGATAAAGGTATAATATAGTAGACTGTAGTTGGATAAGGTTTTTAATCTGCTTGAGTTATTTTAGTACCATGTATTAATTAAAAAATTAGCATTGTTGTGGAAAGGATAATAAGAAAGAAAAAAGTTACATTACCTTCTCTGTGTGATTCCACATTATTTAAAGGGAAGAAAACAAAACCTTACATGAAACATAAAGTTATGTATGTTCATTTGTCTCTAGGTTTCTTGTTTTCTTTAATTGCCCATTCATTTTTTTGAAGCTTGTCTTTTTAAGTTCATTGAAGAATACATGGGTTCAGGTTGACTTAAAGATTCTTTTTTGAAAAAATGTAGATGCTTCATCAATAGAGTAAATGTTTTCTTTCCTTCTGTCAGGGATAGTCTTATTCTTGCTGCAAATATGAGTTGTGCTTTGATTTCTTCCTTTTTTAATGATTTTATTAGAGGGACACATGCTCTCCTTTTCAACATTATTAAGGGTGAAAAGTCGTTGTCAAACCTAATGATTTGGTCAACAATTTTTAGTAGATCAAGGGACCAGGCAGTTCTTAAAACAAGGTATTTGTCTTGAGTTTAAATAAATTCTAAAATAATAGATCTTGGATGGCTGTTTTTACTGGATACAGAAGTTGTGATTAAACACCTGTGTGCCCTTTCTATCATGAAGGCTAGTGCTTCAGGTAGGTTTAAGATTTTAGGAATCCAAGAAGTCAGGAAATTAATCATATTGTAACCCTCCATCTGCTCCAGGATGCCATAGATTCTTATATTATTTCTCCTGGTTCTGTTCTCAATGACATCTATCGTCTCAATAAATGTATAAATATTTACCATACAATAATAAATGTCAGTTCTTATGTTTCCCCTTCTATAAGTACCTTACCTATTGCCTTCTGCAAACAACTGTATTTTTCTTAGAACTTCTCTTAATATTTTATAAATTGTTCCTCTCTTATTTTCTTCCCAAGAAGTGTGTGTTATACTTACATATTCAACATATTAGATCTTTAATTAATAAATATGGTTCTACTTTTTTGGAAAATTGATCCTGTCTCTTTTTTTTCAGAGCAAATATAGTAATTAAATGTAAATGAACTCATGCTACCCTGAAGTCACAAAGAAATACTCTTCCTGGTTCAATTATATAAACATACAGCATTTTAATTTTCATTTTAGTGAAGTCAGCGTAATCAGTCCTGAACCAGTCTGTTCTCCAAAACAGCATTCTGCTTCCCTATTCAGTAGTGAAATACCTTGCTCTGCATCATTGCCCAAATTTTAACATGTATAAAGTACATCAAATCAGAGCTGTATATTCCCAGCAATTGCAAGGTAGCTGACTTTTCTTTCCATTTTCACGGTATTGATATTGAAAGAAATTGAATTAATACCTTTCACTTACTTTGAGACATTGTTCCCACTGATGTAAATGGTTATATACATATATAGTTTTTTTGCTTTTCTAATCTCTCCAAAAGAGATTGCATTATTGCCTGCAGTTTTTTTTCCTGCAACATAATCCCTGGAATTCAGAAAGGATTATCATGAGAAGTAAACCATACCTTGAGCGGCTAAGTGTTACAATATTCCCTTCTGATTCACAGACAGGTCTGCTTCAGTCATTTCACACTGCTGGCCATTCTGATGACTGCACTAAATTACAACTAAGCATTCTAGTGCAGCAGCTAATGCTACTTAGTCATGTGATCTTCCATAAATTCTTGTAGGAAGGCATTAGAGCAGCTGGCTGTGAGTGTAGGTGCATATGTATTTGTGTGGTAGTGTGCTTGCATGTTTTGCAGGGGTAGGAGAATGGATTCCAATAACCATGTAAGTATGTGGGTGTGTGTGTATGTGTGGGTCTGTGGGTGTGCAAGCCCATGAATCCATTCAAGTTAGGGAGAGTACCATGTTGAGTACCACTTGGAGGAATACACTTTTGACTTTGACAGCATGCATCCCAGATATGTCTTTCCCGGCATCATCAAGAGTCAATTTATTAGATTAAAAAGACTCTGTAAAGATACACATACCTTATATATAGAAGCAGACCGTTTAGAGATACTATTTAGGGAAAGAGGATATGATTCAGGTTTGGTTGCAACCATCAAAAATAATATAATTAAAAACACATCATTAGAGAATCAGCAAGTCCACACTAAGACAAGAACAAATTTTAATAGACATAATGAATTTGTATCTGTAATTTTAAATTACACTAGTATTGTTAATGACATTAAGAGGATTTTCCACAACAATTGGAAGGTGCTCATTATAGACCCTTTTGTTAAGAAATTGGTGGGGGACAGGCCACATTTTATGTTTAAAAATAGCCTGAATTTAAAACGGCTATTATGCTATGACAAATGCACAGTTCAAAACCCACCATTACTATTTAGCCATAGGAGAGGCACATTTCCCTGTTACAATTGTAACAGATGTGGTTCTATTTCAAAAAAGTTAGAGTTTCAACACCCCACACTGAATTTTGTTTTTCAGCCTAAGTTTTTTGCAAATTGTTGTACTAAGAATCTCATCTATCTTGCTACCTGTAAGAATTGTCAAGCTTTTTATGTTGGCCTTACAAAAAGATGCCTAAAAGATAGGATATATGGCCATTTGTATGACATTCAGAAGAAGAATGAATTAAATGCCTTAGCGAAACACATTTTGGAATACCCCCTCCATAACTTTGACTTTAGGGTTTTAGAAATAGTCAAACATAACAATAGAGGTGGAGACAATTCATTACTTCTGAATAATAAGGAATTAAAATGGATCTTGAGACTGGCTGCACATATACCTCCTGGTATTAATAATCAGGTTTCGATTAAATCTGCTTTGGAAGCTAGATAGATTTTCAGCCCTGGTTTTTAGTTTATAGTTTTTACATCTCTATATGCATTGACCTTTGCACAAATATTACATCATTAAATATAAATCAACTAAAATTTTAATATTTGTATTTCATTAGCATTCATGTATACATTTTTAATATATATTATCATGTTTATACTATTTTTACGTATTTATTTATAGTATTTATTTATTCATAACATTAAGCATTAAAAGTGATTAGTTAATTATTTATTCACCTACTCAATAATAGTTACATATATATTTGCATTGATGTGTTAAAATTATTTATTTATCTAATTAATTATTTGCCACACTAATATATATTTACCATATATTGAATATCAAATATTGAATATCTAAATGATTTAATCATTAATAATTAATTAATCAACATATATTTTAACCAATA
This sequence comes from Protopterus annectens, assembly GCF_019279795.1. Taxonomy (NCBI): domain Eukaryota; kingdom Metazoa; phylum Chordata; order Ceratodontiformes; family Protopteridae; genus Protopterus; species Protopterus annectens. Next base: position 1,900,821,281 of record NC_056728.1, read on the forward strand.
ATAATTTAAGAATAGAAGTTATATATTATATATATTACATACCTTAAAATAAGAATGTATTGAGTAATATAAAATTTATTGTTATTTAAATGATTAAGCCCCTTTTTAGACATTTGATAAATGTATTTGATATACTATCTTGAAATAAGTATTCATACTACAATACACAAGGTATTTACAAGTATTTATTGTATTCCATTATTTATTGTCTTTATTCTGTTTCATTTTTTATGTGTATTTATTGATTTTTATCATGTGCATTTATTGTGCTTTTCTGTACTAATGTACGATTATTCATTCATTTATTTATTTATTATTATTACTATCACTCGCTGTCAGCCTAATGTTTTAGTTTTGATTAATAGCTTGATGATTGCTTATAAATAGCATTGTTCACTTTAAGATCCCGAAACTCTTTCTTTTGAGATAGTATGCACTAACCTACAGTTTAATTAACTAAACAATTGAATAATTGAACAATCCTTTAGTTTTAATTTGGCGCCCTTTTTTACTTCTTTGTATAAATAGAGATTCTATAATGTTATTTGTACTGTCTGATGAAGCGTAGTGGTGACTACCAAACAATAAAGGTTCTTTGGTGATTATATACTGGATTTCTTATTGGAAAAGTGAAGCTGCCGTTTCTGTTTTGTCGTTTTGAATGCATTGATCTACATGAACTTTGAGTTTCTCATAGACTTTCTAATTGCCTTTTATAACTTTGTGGTGAGAGAGCCTGGTTATTATTACCAATCCATTCAAGTTAAGGAGAGTACCATGTTGAATGAATGAGTGAGTGCGTGGGTGTGTGCATGTGCATGAATGGGTGTGTCTGTCTAAAAGACCATTCAAGTTGGCGGAATATTATCTTAAGCCAATGTGAGTGTGTGTGTGTGTGTGTGTGTGTGTGTGTGTGTGTGTGTGTGTGTGTGTGTGTGTGTGTGTGTGTGTGTGTGTTTGCGTGTGTGGGTGTGGGTCAGTGGGTGTACATGCCCATGATTCTATTCAAGTGAGGGAGAGTGCCATGTTGAACGAATGAGTGAGAGAGTGTGTGTACCATTCAAGTTGGCGGAATATTATCTTAAGCCAATGTGGGTGAGTGTGTGGTGTATGTGTGTGTATGTGTGTTTGCATGTGTGAATATCTGCATGTGTAGTGAAGAGTTACTGGAAGAGGGGAGTGGAATCCTGTGCCAATACAATGAATGGGGTCCCGGTGATGACTACAACCAAAAAGTCCTGTATAGTACTGGCCGTAGTTACAGGTAATTCTGATACATGCAAATTAATCAATAATGAGGTCTAACATGGATGTGAACTGCATTTTATGTAAACACATAAAATGTGCTTACCTGCACTTGGCAGTTTGCACAGAACTGGACATTTTGTCTCAATGCCAGTGAAAGGCTCTGATATTGATCACTTTACAGAATTTCTTCTGTCACCCACTCTGCTTCTTATAGACCTTTGAGAGGAACTTCAAAATCCTGTTCTCTTATCATATTTTCCTTTCCCAAGAATTAAGTTCCTTAGAAAAAGAAAAAAAACTTAATCAGCATACTGTTTATTAGAGGTTCATACAGTTTCATCTACAGAATATCTTTAGAATTAGTAATATTTGTTTATTAACAGGTTACAAAGCTCAATCTAACCAATAATGCTCCTTAGGTAATAATTACAGTTATTATCATCTCCCAGCAACCCACATACCCATTCATAATGCCTGATCATGAACTTTAATGAAGCATGCCCTAATTCACCACTAAAATATCATGCATTGGTCTGTTCATTAACATAACAACTATATTTACAGTTCCTGAAATAAATTACATTAGGGTGATGGAACAGACACCTATTTTTGAATTTTAACTTCATCGAGGCAGAACAGCTCCTTAACAATATCCTTAACTGATCCACTGTTTTTTTTGAAGTGCAAAATATCAGCAGAACAACCATGTGAAACTGCTCCACCCCAAAAAAGAAAAAAATGTGTTCTTTTTTTGTTATATCACTTCATCAAGCAACAGCATCATTAACTAGTTCAAATGCAACATTAGAAGCAAGTTCTTGACCAATGTAGACGATGAACTTCATGCCTGACATATAAGGCCATGTCAAACCCAGATTTGATGAATATGCTTCACCTCAAAAAATCTAGATCCCTCAGAACCACAAGGGCGGGAGACTTAAACCTTGACACGGTTATAAATAGAACGTGCTGGAGGGACAGATTCATCACCCAGAGACTCCCTATGCTGTGGAACAAAATCCCGGTACATGTGAGGCAGAGCACCTCTCTGGTCTTGTTCAAGAGGAATCTTGACCAATGGATGGGAGATTGCAGATATACCCCAGGGATTACTTCAGCGTCACTGCTTGACAGAGGCACAGCAAAATGATAGGCATAGTTTTTATTCAAACTAAAGGGGTGGCGAAAGCCACATAACTATGGGCTAGGCTTATAAATGCCCTTGGGCAGATAGCCTAGTATGAACCTATGAACCTATGAACCTATGAACCTAACCTCCCAGCACCTCTAAAATGGATTAAAAAGCTCATTCTGTCTGGGTATTCACTGTGTCCGTATGAAAATCTCCAAAGATTTCTACTAGGGAGCAGCAGTATGATATGGCTTGATGCCACTTGTACATACTGCCTGCGCACTGTAACACACATCACTTCCTGGACTGCTTCTTGATACGCTTCTATTCAAACTGCTATAATCTTTGGTATTTCTTGTTCTGTCACATTACCTTGGCTCTCCAAAAGAACATGTTCCTTGTAAATGTGCACTAATCTCTCTCTTTTTTTGTTTTTGCAAAATATAACACTGAAAGGGAAAATCCATCCTCAAGGAAGGCACAGGTTCTTCAGTCGTGTCATCCAACATATCATCACGTAATTCCTGAGCTCCCCATCTCCATTACTGTAGGCTCCATCTTTCCATAGCTTATTGCTGCTCAATGTCCAATCTAACAATCAGATAGCAAATGGCTTCTCGATATAGAAGAGTAGGGAATGCCACACGTATAGGTTCATAGGTAGGTACTAGGCTATTGGCTCTAGGGCCTATATAAGCCTAGCGAAAAAGGAACCATGGGTTTAACCACCCAAGAAAATTATTTTCCTGTACCCCTGTTGAGCAGAGCCACAGAAGTGATCCCTGAGGTGAATTTCCTATCTCCCGTCCAATCATCAAGATTTTTCTTGAACAGTGCTAATGAGGAGCTTTGTTTGCTATAGATGGCCCATCTCAATACCGGAAGATTGCCAAATTCCAGTAATAACGGCCACACAGGTACAAAATGCACTCTCTAAAGCCAAGAATACAGCATCCATGGGACCAGATGACATCCCGGGCTGTGTAATACATGAACTACAATATGAATTGGCACCTCACCTAAGTGTCATGTTTAATCATAGCCTCACCTCAGGTTTCATGCCCACTGAGTGGCGCAGAGCTACAGTTATCCCAATCCACAAGGGGGGATCCACCTTGGATCCCAGAAACTACCGCCCCATCAGTCTGACAAGCCTTATCTGCAAGGCCATGGAGCGTATTATCATGGAACTTATAAACAAAGACATTGGCAACCTTCAAACACTGGACCCCACCCAGTTTGGGTTTGTGAAGGGCCAATCTTGTCTCCTGAACCTGATTGACTTCTTTGAATCAGTCTCCAGAGCCATGGACAAGGGTAAGGTGGTCCACACAGTCTATCTAGACCTTGCCAAGGCCTTTGACACCATCCCCCACTCTGGAATCATAGATAAACTTACTAAGTTGGGCATTAATCCCTATGTCACCCAATGGGTTGCTAAATGGCTTACTGATAGAACCCACACTGTAAATGTAGCCGACTCCAAATCCAGCTCCAGACAAGTGACAAGTCGAGTACCCCAGGGTTCAGTCCTGGGGCTGCTCTTGTTTGGCATCTACTTCTCTGAAGTACAGGTCAACACTAAGGGACTCTGGCTAACAAAGTTTGCAGATGACTGCAAACTGGGAGCCATTATTGAATCCCCAAATGATGTGGATACTCTACAAAAGGGCCTTACAGAAACAGATGCTTGGTGCCAGAGCCATGGGCTCAAGCTCAATGCCAAGAAATGTATTGTTATCCCCTTTTGGAAAAAACATGTATCCATGAATTATCATATAGGTGGCAGTACACTAAACACAGAAAGTGTGATAAAAGACTTAGGGACACAGGTGGACAGTGGTCTCACCTTCGATAACCACATCATACAACAGTCAGGAAATCCTTCTATGTGGCACACCTCATCACGAAGGGCATTTCATCCAGAAAAAAGGAGGTCATTGTCCCACTGTACTCATCCCTCATTAGACCCATTATAGAATACAATGCCCCATTTGGTATGTACCTCTCAAGACATCTGCAACAACTGGAAAGGCCTCAGAAATACCTCACTAAAAGAATCACAGGCCTAAAGCAGATGCCCTACGCTGACCACCTTAAAAAACTCCAGCTATACTCTGTCGCATATCGTCTACTCAGAGGTGATCTCTGCTTAACATACAAGGCCATGTCAAACCCAGAGCTATTGGACATGCTACACTTAAAGAAATCCTAATCCCTCAGAGCTACACGCTCCAGGGATCTAAACCTTGTCATCACAATAAACAAAACATGCTGGAGGGATAGGTTCCTGACCCAGAGACTCCCCAGACTCTGGAATAGATTGCCCATACATGTCAAGCAGAGTGCCTCTTTGGACCTCTTCAAGAGGAACCTTGACGACTGGATGGGAGAAAGGAAATTCACCCCAGGGATCACGTCAGTCACCCTGTTAGACAGGGGTCCAGGAAAGTAAATAATGTGGGAAGAAATAGCCAGGAAATTGTTATGGCTAGGCTTGTATAGGCCCTAGGGCTGATAGCCTAGTACCAACCTATGAAGCTATGAACCTATAGGTAGTTTGTTCCACAGTATGGGAAGTCTCTGGGACAGGAATCTATCCCGCCAGCATGTTCTGTTTATTGTGGTGACAAGGTTTAGGTCCCTAGAGCATGTAGCTCAGAGGGATTGGAAGTTCTTTAAGTGGAGCATGTCCAACAGCTCTGGATTTGACATAGCTTTATATGTTAGGCAGAAATCACCTCTAAGTAGGCGATATGCGATGGAGTAAAGCTGGAGTTTTTTGAGACGGTCTGCATAGGGCATCTGTTTGAGGCCAGTAATCCTCTTTGTGAGGTATTTCTGAAGCCTTTCCAGTTGTTGTAGATGTCTTGTGAGGTACATACCAAAAGGGGTGCTGTACTCTATAATGGGTCTAATGAGTGATGAGTAGAGGGGAACAATGACCTCTTTTTTCCTGGATGAAAAACCTTTGTGATGAGGTGTGCCACATAGAAGGATTTCCTGACTACTGTGGTGATGTGATTATCAAAGGAGAGACTACTGTCCGCCTGTGTCCCAAAGTCTCTTATCACACTTTCGGTGTTAAGTAGACTACTGCCTATGTGTTAGTTCATGGGTACAAAGTTTTTACCAAAATTGATGACAATGCACATTTTGGCATTGAGCTTGAGGTCATGGCTTTGACACCAGGCATCTGTCTCAGTGAGGCCCTTATGTAGGATGTCCACATCATTAGGAGTTTCAATTATGGCTCTTAGATTGCAGTCATCTGTGAACTTCATTAGCCAAAGACCTTCTGTGTTAGCCTGTACTTCAGAGAAGTAGATACCAAAGAGGAAAGGACCCAGGACTGAACCCTGTGGTACTCCACTTGTCACTGGTCTGATTTGGAATTTGCTACTTTCACAGTGTGTGTTCTGTCAGTGAGCCAGTTGGCAACCCATCTTGTGACATAGGCATTTATGCCTAGTTTGGTGTGTTTATGTATGATTCCAGAGTAGGTGATGGTGTCGAAAGCCTTGGCGAGATCTAGATAGGCTGTGTGAACCACCTCACCCTCATCTACGGCTTTGGTGACCACTTCAAAGAAGTCTATCAGGTTTAGGAGACATGATCTGCCTTTTACAATCCCAAACTGGGTGCGGTCCAGAGTTTGGAGATTACCAGTGTCATTGTTTATACGTTCCATGATGATACATTCCATAGCCTTGCAGACCAGGCTCATCTGGCTAAAGGGGCAGTAGTTCCCGGGGTCTGTGGTGGCTCCCCCTTTGTGGAGTGTGATAACCATCACTGTGCACCATTCAGTGGCCACAAAGCCTGAGGTGAGGCTATGACTGAACATGGTACTTAGGTAGAGTGCCAGTTCATTCTGTAGTTTGTGTAGAATGCTGCCTGGGATGTTGTCAGGTTCCATAGATGTTGTGTTCTTGGCATTGGACAGTGTGTTTTTTATCTGTGCAGCCATGATTACAGGAACTTTGAATTCTTCTGGTATAGAGATGGGCCTTTTAGGGAGTGAGAGGGGGGTAAAGTTAGTACTGAACCTATCTGCCAGGATGTTGGCAATATCAGTTGGTTCTGTATACTTAGTACCATTGTGCTGCAACTCAGAGCATATCTGAGTGTTGCCATTGAGATTCTTGATATAGCTATAGAATGCTTTGTAGTTGTCTTTAGAATCAGTGGTGATTTTGTTTTCATAACTAGCTTTGGCGGATTTTATGAGGGATCTCAGCTTCTTACTGAGGCTGACCAGGGAGTTCCTCCAATCATGGAATTTTACTCTTTTTTGCAACAGTTTCTTTCTTCTGTTGTAGAGTTTGTTTATGGTAGGGGAACACCAGATTGGCTTCCTTTTTGTTTTGAGGATAACATCTTGGTTCTGTTAGGGATTGCACGATCCATGCACTTGTGTAAGTGCTTATAAAGTGCATTTCTGTAGGATTCAGCAGTTATACCTCTATTGTCCATCTAAGGTATATCTCAGACAAATAGCCACTAACTAAACGTACACCTGCCACAGTGGGTCTCAACTGAAAATAAGTTTTGCCTAGTGGGGCTGACCTTGCCAAAAAAAGTAAGCAAAAAAAGGAATAAGTACAAAAGAATGTATAAGAATATGAAATGTTAATGCACTCATCATAAAACAGCTAAACAAGAAAGTAGGACATGCATGGATGAAGGAAAAGTAAATGAAAAGAGAAATTAGTGGTTACAACAGACTTAAGTGGGCTCAATATGTAATGATGAGAAGCAACACAGAAAAGGTGCAGCCTGGCAGGTCATAGAGAAAAAGTGACATGGCAGAAACGGTGCGAGCAAACATGGGTTAATATTAGAATAAAATATTCAGAGATAAAAATATTAAGTACCATTAGCCAAAGCTAAGACTTAAGTTTTGTTTTGGCCTCTGTCCTGTTTATGTTTGTCTGATAGTTTAGTTATTTGATAATTGTAACTCCAATGTTATTTTACTGATTATTTTTTTTTACTCTATTTTTCTGTCATACATAATATAACTGTGGGTTATTACTTACCAGGTGAGGCATGTAACATTTGGAAGGAGTTGAAGCTTGTACTTTCTAGGCTATGATCCAGCCTTTGTAGCTCTTTGTGCATGCTTATCACCATCTGATACTTTTCCAACCATGATGTCAACAGAAAAGATAATGACTGAGTTTCCTTGATCAAGATGAGGACAGAGGTGACCATATGTGGATTCGGTATCATCCTATGTGGCAAACCACTTGCAATTTTCTTTGTCTCAGATTATCAGCCTTTGTTCTCAAACTTTAACTTTTTTAGATTCTAGGTGGGATGCCATCTCAATGACATGCCTGCCTTCAAACTCACTAGTGATCTTGTCTAAGAAAACTAGAAATCCAACAATATGATCAAAAGCAAGCCGAAACAAAAGCCCACAGACTGCAACAGAACTCCACAAAATGCGTTTATTTTAAGCGCTTTTCGTTGCTCAAATCAAGCAACTTAAAACACACATTTATTCCAAAATCGTATATAAATGGATAATACAGTCACATGATGAATTAAACAATTTAAAATCAGTTAAGTTAATTAGTTAAATAAGTCAACTCACGTAACTACATAAAGAATAATAATGTCACAAGTGCTTTAAAACCGCATTGACTAACAAGTCTGGACTTCCTGTCCATCCTATATTAAAGTGTTAAATTCATTTATAATAAACCCATACAACTATTTAAATGATATAACCATATGTTCACATATATTCACATAAGTATAACAAACAAAAATAGCAATAAACATGGTAACCACACCAGATACATGGCTGCAAGTCAGGAACTAAGACTGGAAAGTTAGTTATCTCTCACATTAAGTAAGAAGTCAGAAACATTAATGTTTCAGACTTCTAAGTTTCAATAGACAACCAATATTACATGCTACGTTTAAACCAGGGTAAGGAAATGCATTAAGGCAAATCTGCCATGCCAGTTCACGTTCCTCTAAAAGTAGATTAAAGGGACCCCCTCTCATATCCATCTGAATTTGATCGATAGCTTTGAACATGAACTTGTGTCCTACATTGTAGGTAACATGTTTGGCTAAAGGATTCTCTATTTTATTCGTAGAAATATTTCCAGCCATGTATCTGGTGTGGTTACCATGTTTATTACTATTTTTGTTTGTAATACTTATGTGAATATATGTGAACATATGGTTATATTATTTAAATAGTTGTATGGGTTTATTATAAATGAATTTAACACTTTAATATAGGATGGACAGGAAGTCCAGACTTGTTAGTCAATGCGGTTTTAAAGCACTTGTGACATTATTATTCTTTATGTAGTTACTTGAGTTGATTTATTTAACTAATTAACTTAATTGATTTTAAATTGTTTAATTCATCATATGACTCTATTATCCATTTATATATGATTTTGGAATGAATGTGTGTTTTATTTCTGAAGAAGTTGCTTGATTTGAGCAACGAAAAGTGCTTAAAATAAACACATTTTGTGGATTTCTGTTGCAGTCCGTGGGCTTTTGTTTCGGCTTGCTTTTGATCGCATTGTTGGACCACTAGGGATCTTGTCAGTTACCCTTGCAATTATCTCCACATCTCCCTTGCCACCCACCATTGTTGCCTGCCTTCTCTTTTCTGGGTGATTATTGATACACAATATACAATCAAAATAATAAAACAAGGTGTAGTGAGTGCGCTTTCTAAAAAAAAGTACTGACTTGAGAATATGAAACACATATGTCAGGTTGGTGTACACAGGAGACATCATTTACACAACAGCAAACAAAACTGTTTACGCAAGTACAAATAAAAAAAAAATTAAGTTTCCAGAGAACAGATAATACAAACAGTGGATTGTTATACAAAGTCAATAAAAAAAATAATTAAATCCTTTCAAGAGAGTTAAACACTATGGCAAGATCTAGACAGGTTCTTAACTTATGGTGACAAGGTATTGTGGTATATGTTCTCAACAGGAGGGGAATGTCACATCATAACCAATTAATTATAGACTCATCAGCCTATCCAGCACTTTTTTGAAATAATAGAGACAGATGTAATAGAGATTATTAAAAATGACATGTGGGGTCTACTTCATTTGGACTGCCATGAGTTTGATAGGCAGAGATTGTGCCTTTTAAATAGTGGGTCATTCTTTGAAGAGGTTACAACAGCACTTGATGAAGACAATTCGCATTGTTTGTCTTAACCTAGTTAGGTCTGATGCTGTTCTGCTAAAGGAAACATCTAGAAAATTAAAAGCATAAACTGGAAATAAATATGTCTAAAGCAGTACAATTCAACACTGTGTGTGTGAGTGATGGGGAGTTCCTCTGTGTCCTACCAGGTGTTACTAGTGATATCTCATGAAACTGTACTTAGATGACTTATTTTTAAACTACTTCATGGATACAAGGGTAGGGAATGGGCTATAGATAACTGAATATGCTAATGATTACAATTAAGTAATACAATTACTTACTTAAAAGATGCCAAACTTATTGATACTTTTAATAAGGACGCACCTGGGAAATATTAATAACTTCCTGTTTAATGACAATACATGTAAGCAAATCATGATTACTAAGCAAATTGTCAAGTCATAAACAATGACACCATCATTTATGAGCTAGTGATGATAGTAGGCAATAATTTAAACTTTGTGTAGTAAGCATTTAAAGTTATCAGAAAAAACATATGCATCTCTAGTAAATCCATATATATAGCATTTTACCATTTTATACTTCAATAATTTGAGCAATCAATGAATACAGTACTGCACTGTGTAGCCTTTGGAAAAGCTACCTGTAAAAATAAATAATGGTTCCACACAAGAAAAATCATAGGGCTGGAAAACTTAAACCTTTTCAGAAGTTTAACATTTCAGAAACTGTCATCAACTTACTAAGTGATGACCTCTGTCTAGTGGCAAGGCAATATCTTTTGCACTTAATTCTGAAATTATATGACAGAAACTAACAGCTGGGGTACATATCACCAGATCGTGGCTGTGTGTGTGTGTGTGTGTGTGTGTGTGTGTGTGTGTGTGTGTGTGTGTGTGTGTGTGTGTGTGTGTGTGAGTGTGTGTATGTGTGTGAAAGATTCATTACATGATACTTTCCAAAATTATAGAATACATTTTTCTTTACAATCAGAAGTCACTCACTAACTTCCTTTAAAAAAAATATCAGTAGGTATGACAGATGTAGATCACATCAGCGTGGGGTTGTAGCAATTAAGCTCCTTTAATGCCAGTATCTTGTAATGCTGGCAATCAAATCTAAGATTCCTAGATTCATAATTTCATAGAGTGTCACTAGGCTAACAGCTCAGGAGATCTTTTTAAACCTAGCCAAGTTTTCCTGAAAGAATAATGATGTCCTGTATCCAAATAGGACATTGAGGGCCAGGCATTTATAAGTTACCTCTGTCAGTAAGGGAAATGGTTGCCAGGTCTTGAGTACATTTCCTATTTGCCATCCACTGGTCTAGGTTGCACTTAAATCTGAAATTAGACAGATTCAGCTTCACATGGATGGGAGCACTGTTCCATAGGAGGGGTAAGTCACAGACAAAGTTCAGGTCCGTAGACCTTGTATTTGTGGTACTGTTTGACTTACGAATATACAGGAGATTTATAAATGTGAGGTTTGTGGATGCCTTGTAGGCCAGGCATAAATCACCCTTCAGCAATCTATATGAGATTGACTAGAGAGAGAGAGGGGGCTTTAAGGCACTCTGGATAAGGCAGTTTGTTATGCTTTGTATTCTTTTTGTAAGGAACTCTGAGTTCTCTCTAGTTGCTGCATATGCCTGATCAGGTATATACAGTAGGGAGCATTGCACTCTATGATTGGTCTGATATAGGGAGCATTGCATTCTATGATTGGTCTGATATGAGCAGAGTGCAGTGGGATACTGACCTCTTTGGACCTAGATACCATGCCCTTACTTATACATTTTTCAACATAATAGGATTTTCTCATCACTGTGGCCACATGGTGGTCAAAGGTAAGACCACTGTCTACATGCATACCCCGATCCCTAATCACTGGGTCAACTCATAGGGATATATTATCAACATGGTAATTAAATTTGATTGTTGACTTCATAAAAGGTACAGCTATGCATTTCTTAGCATTCAGTTTAAGACCATGGCTTTGGCACTATTTGTTAATCAGAGATAGACCTTCTTGAAGACTGCTAGTGTCTGCAGAGAACTAGATAATAACCTCAAGCTTGCAATCATCTGCAAACTTAGTCAGCCATAAACCTTCAGTGTTTACTTCCATTTCAGAGAAATAGGTACCAAAAAGGAGTGGGCCCAGTATTGAATCCTGGTGGACTCCACTAGAAACTAGCCTCTTTGTGGAGGTGGCCTCACCTATTTTGATCTCTTGGATACATTAAGCCAGTTAGCTACTCAGTGGATGATAAAAGGGTTTATACCTAATTTAGTGAGCTTGTCTACAATGTATGTCTTGACCAGGTTGAGGTAAGCTGTGCACAGTCTTGCTCTCATCCATTGCTTTGGTAACCCACTGAAGGAAATCAAGTCAGATTTAAAAGCCATGACCTTCCCTTAGCAATATCAAACTGTGATCTGTCCACTGTTTGTAGTTGCAATGTCCTTGTTTACTATATCCATGATGATTCTTTCCATGGCCTTACATATGAAGCTGGTAAAAGTTGTGAGCCTGTAGTTATTCAGATCAATGGTTGGACCTCCTTTGTGCAGGAGAATAACTGTAGATATCTTCCCTTCATTGGGCACAATACCTGATTGTAGGATCCAAATGAAAAATAATTCAAGTGGACGAGAGAGGTCATCCCAGGATGTTATTGGGGTTCATTGAGGCAGTGTTTTTGGCACTGGGACATGCATTGATAACCTATTCCCTAGTAATAGTTGGGGGGAATTGTGTTATGTGATATTTCCTTTGGACTATTGAGAGGAGAGGGTGGAAAGAAATTTGAGCTGAACCTGTCATCCAAAAGGTTGGCAATAGCCCCTGGTTCAGTGTGAGTGATGCCATTTGCAGTAAGTTCTGCCCAGGGATTGCCTATTTCCCTTGGGGTTATGGACATAGCTGTAGAAAGCTTTGTAATTGTCCTTTGCCTGTGAAGCTATGTCCTTCAAATGTAACCTTTGAAATATTAATTAACTGTATTAGCTGCCTGTTTGGTTTGGTCAGGGAGCTTTTATATGTTGGGTTTTGTTCCTCCTATGTTTGGCCATTTTTTTTTCTTTTGTTGTATAACTGACTGATATTGTGATTCCACCAGGGTGGTTTGTCTTTTGAGTTTGTCTTATTCTCAATACAAGTGAGCAGAGCTTGGTCTATTTATCTATCTATATGGCTGCACAGATATTTTTTTAAATAGTCCAGCATATGTTATGGCCTTTACTGGGTTTGAGGGTGCTTGGAATTTTCAATTAGTAGAGAGAGCTTAGTCTTGAAATAGTTCTAAAGCCTTTTGTTTTTTCTGGGTCCCCAGATTTAATTTTTACTTCAAGCAGTATGGCCTTATAGTCAAATCTTATGAGCAAGTACATTACATTGGGTGAGGAACATCACTGCACCATATTCATGAGTACAAGGTAAAGGATGTTTGCACCACTGGTAGTAGAATAATGGACCAGCTGTTCCAGTAGAAATCAGAATTAGAAATCACTAGACTTGTGTATTAGAAGAGATGCAGAATTCCCAATCTGTAGAGGGGTAGTTGAGATCCCCAAGAAGATTTTATCAGGTTGAACAGTGAGGGGCTCTAGTACAACAAAAAGTGTAGTATGGACTTTCTGGGACATGGATGGCGACCTAGAGGTTGCAAGGATGTGGTATGGCACCCTCTTTATGGTAAGTTGCACATGTATGAGTTACAGTGGGTCATGCACTTTAACTAGTTTGGATATGCGGTTGGTTTTAATATAGACTGTGACTCCTCAATCTTTAGCGCCTTCCTGTGCAGTAACTGGTTTAAAGGTGCAAAAGGCATTATAATTTGCATTGTTGGGGTCCTCTCCATGATTTTAAGCCTTGTCTCTGCTACTGCACGGATGTTTGCACTCTCCAAGGAGATGAAGGCTTGCAGGGAGTGGAGTTGCTTGTTAAGACATCATGTCATCTAGTGTTAAGCAGTACCATCTTCAAATATTCCTTCATAGGTTCAGTGGTTTATCAGTTTAGCAACGCCTAAAAAAGCATTATGGGGTGGAAAATGTCTTTGCCAATATCCAAAAGCCTGGAGGTGGCAAGTGCAGACCATTCCTTGCAAAGTAGCATGCTCTGTTAAGCCAATTGTTAAAACCAATCATTTTCTGTTGGTAATGTGGCATCATCATTGGAATAGTTTAGTATATGGCTCAGTGCTAGAGTCATACCTGCCTGAGACACACAATCATTGAGCTTGATCATTTCATATATTCAAGGGAGGTATGTCTCAGGTAAGTAACACCCACGTGGACTGTGACAGAGTCATACTGGTACCTGTGGTATAATGATCTGAGTGCCTGTGTGACATGATGGATCCTAACCCCAGAAAGGCAGCTAATTGTGACTGTGTTCTTACTTAGTGTGGTAAGGAGGATATTGGTGCACCTCACTATCAAATCAGCAATGACCAAGAAATTTGGCTGAGCATTGTTTAAGGGCTTAGTGTTAGTGGCATTGGATGCAGTTTTACTATATTTAGCTGTGAGTGGTGTTTTAATGGAGTGTTTGCGTTATAGCTGAAGATCCATTTTTGATTGTGTCGTGCAGGAGATCTTAGTGTTTTAGGAAGGTTACCTGTAAGTGCCTCAGCATAAGTAGTTTTATGTGTAAGGTCTTTTCCATGTACAGTAAGCATGATATATGTGTTAATGACCACCTCTATACAATTAGTTGTGATTGTATGAGAGAGTGTTGCCTTTGGTGTTAAAGTGTATTTACACTTAACACTTGTGAAAGTATTCTGACCTCTTGCTTTTACTCCACTTACATTTATTGATTTCTGAACTGGTTTACAAGTTCCCTCTGTGAATTCTTTTTTTTTTTCAATAATTAAAGAATGCCTTCTTTTCGGCCTTAATGCCTACTGTCAACCTTTCTCCATTTCTTCCTTTACCTTTTCAGCTCACTTTACAGCAACATTATCAGCACACATCATTCCTCTTCCATTGGTCCTCCTAGTTGTTCCACCATTTCCTGTGTTCCTTTTCATTTTTGGATTAACAAAACTCCTTAGCAAACCAGACTGTTTTGCAGTTTCTGTTTGTCTTGGCAGACTTACTTATTGTGAATTCCATACCTTCCCAAAATGCAGAACTGTGGCAATCTAGAACTCACGTACATCATTGATATCCCAGTCTATTTTTTTCTGTAATCATAGATCTAAGAAGACACTGAAATTTAGATAATTTCTGCATATTTTCAATAGACATTGAGAATTACATTTTTTGCATAGTTTCTACTAGCTATAGCTACTCTAATCTGTAAGTCTTTGACTTCATTCATTTTGCAGAAGAAGAGATCGCAGAATTCATCATGCGATTATATAATTGTGTCCCCACCTTGGATGAAAAAACATTCAAAGTTCACCTCTGGCAAATGAATGACCATATACTAACTACCCACTGTTCCCTGTTTATTCCTTGAAAATGTTACTAACTTATCTTCCTTTGTAGTTGCATCGAGCGGTTTATAGTGGGTGTTGATACGCCAGTGTTAGCCTTTGCCGCCAAGTAATATTGTTACTAGAAAGCGTACCACAGGGTCCTCTATCATTACTCTTTTTCATCAGCAGTCTTTGCCTCTATATATCATTCCCACACCATCTGCCGACCTTCTACCAACGCCCACTCAGTACATGAAAAGGCTATACACAAATCAGCCTCTGCCATTTTCAAAGAGTTCTTTTCTAAATAGTTCAAACTCAAAGACAATTAAGTCATATGCTCTCTATGTTAACAAACGTAATCTAAATTACAGCAACCTGCCTCTTCATCATTAGTACTTCAGCCTCTCCTCTCATCCTTTATAGGTTTCAGTCATTGCAGAGGATCAGACTAAATGTAATATATCCTCATGTTTTGTTCTCTCATTTAATTGTCCTTGTTGCAGCAGTCATCACAAACTATTATTAAATAGTTTCCTCTGATCTTTATTATGTTTTAATCAGCATTCTTGATGTTTTTATTTCACTGCTATTTTTTTTCCTTGCTTACACTTCCTTCCTTCTAACATTATTTCCTTGTTTTCCAGTAACTTCATATCTTACCTTGCATGTTATCTCTCTTCCTACTTGTCGCAGTCTTCTCAGTCCTAGTTCTAATTACTGTATTCTGTTGTTACTGCTCATATTATAACCAGACTGGCCATGCAAGTTTTGATATCATCTTCACTGTCCATGCCATCTGTCTTTTTTCATGTCTTACCCAGTATATCTGCCACAATATCTAAATCACTCTACCTTGTTTTGTTTTGTCTGTCTGAACAGCGTATTGTCTCCCTTAACTGCTCTCATTAAAGTATGAAGTAAAACCATCTTATACCTTTTTGACACATGGATTAATGATACAGTTCTCAGTGAATTGAGACAAATTATTTGCTAAATGAAAAGTTTTACATACGTCCAGTCCTTCCTCACTCATCAAGTGTCCCGGTGCCTCGGCTACTGACCCACTGCATGCTGAACCAGCTGTTGAACTGCATATTAATCGTTGTGCTCATAATCCTGGTCCCTAATATAGGCAGCACTTCTGACTGTTACCATTCCCCCAGAGCTGATTGATGATGAACACTGTTCCTAACTCCTTAATCTTTTTCATTGCCTCTTCTGCTGTCTGCTTTTTGTCCAGTCATTAGTTATCATGTTGATCACTTTATGTTTGCATTCCTTTTAGATCACTTTGGTCTGGTTTAGCCCCATGCTGGGAGACATTAAGCTTGAGACAATGTCTAGTTCAGCAATCAGCTCATTCACCCCTTCATCCCCATCTAAACACCTTAGTGATTCTGCTGTTAACCATCAATAGTCCTTCTCACACTTGATTAGGCCTATCTGCCCCATTCAACCAAGTTACACCTGCCTTTCCCAACCAGCTGTGGTCCTCATATTCCTGATAAATGATTGTTCTAACTCTCCCTTCTAAATTACATCTGGCTATGTCCACCTCCCATTTCTTACATTTCTGTCTGGTTCATCCCCAAGCTCCTTCTAGTGTTGTATTCCATTTGTACAGGATGATTTATGCTTTCTTATTATTATTATCCACCTATCTCTGCTGTCTTTATTGATTCATTGATTCTGGAAACGTCTTCAGTCCACACTTGCACTTTTAGTTGAAAATGAAAAAATACCTAAAAGCAATAAAATGGTATCATGGCCATCTATGTTCTTGGATATCACTTACATGTTTCTTGAATAATGTAGTGATATGAATAACTTGGTAATAGCATGAATCTGAAAAAAATTGCTGACTAGGATATGAAAACTACAGATATTGTTGTGCTGGATTGTTAAAACTGCCTTCCAGAGTAAGAGGTCCAGAGATTCTGTAATGAAACCTTTGTCATGCATGTAATCGATTACTAAAGCAGTGCCATGCTGATGGAATGACAAGTGAGAGTGTGTCAAGGTAATGAAAGTTGTTTACAACATTCCATTTTGTTACTGCACAAGTGATCATACCTGAAGGTGATGAAAGTCTATGCTCCAGATTCATTTTCTTTTCATATTCTCAAACCAAAATATAAAATGAGACACGGTATGCTGTTTTCTGACTTTGCCTTTTGCTCCTAGCTATATGACACTAAAGTTAGTATATATAAAATAATGAGTGGTGCAAGTGACGCCAATTATATTGGACATGCAGGGGACATAAAACTTCTACATAACTTTGCTTTAGCTTTATTTTAATTTGCAGGTGTGTTTTTGTTTCAAACTCCATTGCGTACTTTATTTGTTATAATGATTTATGTTTTATGTATATTTTTGCTGTCACTTCTGAGAGTTAGATTCCATTCTTATTTTAGAATATTGAAGTAAGAATGGAAATTACCTATAAATGAAAAAGAAAAACAACTAAAATATAGTGCTGATGTTGTTTTGTTCAGTCTGTATGATCTTTCATTTGTTTTTGTGCCATGGCATGAGTTGTGTTAATTTAAGATAAGTCTATGTGCCAAATGGATCCAGACTGATCAACTATCCAGTGCCACTCTTCTAAGAACGATTGGTAGAAGTAATGGACTTAAGACTATCTGGGTACCAAAAACAGATTTACATTTTTGCATGTTAGATACGAAGGTTTATATACAAGGAAAATAGAGACTTCCTGAGGAGGCCCATGTAAATCACTGTAGATTCTGAAAGAAACTTTTGCATGGTCAATTAAAAATGAATTAATAAAAAGAGAGACAGAAAGAGAGAGCGAGAGAGAGAGAGAGATGGTCAAGTACTGAACCCAGGAAACCCAAAAGTAAGTAATTTGACTTCATAAAGACAGTTTCCTAATTTTAATTTGAAAGATGTGTTTAGAAAGACCATCAGAAAAAACAAGAACACAGTTCTATAACAAAGAAAATATTTATCATGGATAGTAGCATAAAGTAGTCATTGTCCAGCTTTCTGACTTTGCAACAATAAAGACAGTATCATCAGCTATTTAACCTTTATACTCCTACCAGCCCATCACAAAGTCTGGGAGGCAGTTAATGTAAAGCA